>NC_048298.1:156852602-156882883 GCF_013100865.1 Trachemys scripta elegans
AGGGGGCACGGGTGGGGAGAGGGATCGGAGCAGTCGGGACAGGGAGCAGAGGGGTTTAGATGGGTTGCGAGTTCTGGGGGGGCTGTTAGGGGGTGGAGAGTGGTTGGATGGGGCGTGGGAGTCCCAGGGGTCTGTCTGGGGGTGGGGGTGTGGATAAGGGTTGGGGCAGTCAGGGTACAGGTAGGCGGTATGGTCCTGGGGGGCATTTGTGGGTGGGGGGTCTTAGGAGGGGGAAGTCAGGGGACGAGAGGCAGAGAGGCTTAGGTAGGGGGTGGAGTCCTGGGGGGCAGTTAGGGGCAGGGGTCCCAGGAGGAGGCAGTCAGGGGACAAGGAGCGAGGGGAGGGTTGGGAGTTCTGAGGGGGGGAAGTGAGAGGGGCAGGGGCGGGGCTATGGCAGGATGGGGCGGGGCCAGGGCAGGATGGGGACGGGGCTCTTCCCGTCCTCTTTTTTGCTTGCTGAAATATGGTAACCCTAAGGGTGCTGGTTCTGGGAGAGGGGGGGTCTGGCTTGTGGCAGGGGGTTGGGGTGCAGGAGCGGGTATGGGTGCTGGGTCACGACTGGGGCAGGGGGTTGGGGTGCAGAAGGGGGTATGGGTGCTGGCTCTGGGGCAGTCAGGGCTGGGGCAGAGTGTGGGGTGCAGGAGGGGGTTCAGGATGCTGGCTCTGGGTTGGGGGTCAGCTGGGGCTTGGGGTGCAGCCTCCCATCAGGCAGGCTCCCTGCCTCCCCCTGTCCCACGCTGCTCCCAGTAGGGGCCAATGTGCCCCTGGATTGGGGCAGGGGGCATGTGGTCCCTCGCTGCAAATTAAAATAAAAATAAATTAATGGAGATATCCCATCTCCTAGAACTGGAAGGTCATCAAGTCCAGCCCCCTGCCTTCACTAGGAGGACCAAGTACTGATTTTGCCTCAGCTCCCTAAGCGGCCCCCTCAAGGATTGAACTCGCAACCCTGCGGTTTGGCAGGCCAATGCTCAAACCACTGAGCTGTCATCATCCCTGTAGCTCCCATTGGCCACAGCTCCCTGTTCACAGGCAGAGCAGCATGTGTGGGGGAAGACCACTGCCCCCCACTCTCTGGGCTATGCTGGCTGCTTCCGGGAGGTGTGTGGGGCCAGGGCAGGCAGGGAGCCTGCTTTAGCGGCAACCCTGCTGTACCACCGGAGAGCACGATTGACTGGGAAGTGGTTGGTGACCACTGGTCTGGAGGGTGCAGGGTCTGGGGGACTCAGGACTCTCCTCAGGGGATGACTCTGTGACAAGTCATTACACTTTTTTGCAGTGATACTTATTGCCAACTTCAAGTATGCAAAAAACATGAATTAGCCCCACCCTCTTACAATCATAAAACTGCCCTAAAATAATAAGTTTAAGGTACTTTTATGTCTTCTGGTTTTTGAGCTTCAGAATTCAGATTTTCAAGCGTTTACCTGCCACTAAGATGACCAGAAACTTTCTGTTGTTTTTTAATGAAAATTGAGGGGAAAAAACATTTTTAATGAAATGGCTCCAAGAGCTGGGCCCTTAAGAAAAAAAGACAGAAAACTGTGAGATTAGCAATAGAATTGCAAAAGATGGCAATACTGTTAATATACCACACTGCTAATCATGCCACACCACAAGGCAGCCATTATGCTGTACCAGGCACCACCACCCCCTGAGGTGCAATGTGATCCCATCATAATGTGATCAATTCAAGGTCAGCCTGCACCCTGATCCTGAGTCAGTGACGACATACCATGGCATCACATCGTCACACTGTGATATGACGCTATCAAATACATCACTATGATGCTTCATGTTCTCATATTACATCACTCCTCAAAACTTTCTGTGCACCACAACAAAACAACAGTATCCCACTCCACAATCTCATTACTCAACAAGCCTTAAGAATGATGGTTTTGCTCTCTAAGCTGATGGGGAAAGCATTACAAATTGTTAAAAATACGATGTAAGTGAAGCTGTGAAATATGATGTTTTAAAATCATCTGTGTTAAAAGGTTTCAAATTATGTCAATGGCACACCATCTCAATTTCAGGAACCTTAAAAAGATGAATAAGTTAAATCATGGGGAATTAGGGTGAACAGATGTCCTGATTTTATAGGGACAGTCCCAATTTTGGGGGCTTTTTCTTATATAGGCACCTATTACCCCTCACCCCCTTGCTATCTGGTCACCCTATGGGGAATATGTGCATAAAAAGGTGAATTATTTGAAAAAGTGTATAAAGGGTAAAGGGGCAGACACCTGAGACAAGCTGGTGGATTTAATAGCTCAAGGGTAGTTCTTTGAGGTTTGCACTGATGAAGCACAACCCCCCATGTGATAAAAAAACTCCTGTATCAGTAGAAGCAGCTGCAAAACCAGCTGACTTGTACATACAAGCAAGGCTATACAGGGAGCACAAGTCCCATGGAGAAAGGCAAAAAGCTAGAGTAAAAGTGGGTCTTCAGTTTATCCCTGGGAATAAGGAAGGGGGAAGAACGGGAGGGAGGGAAGGAAAGGGAGTGAAGCCCACACCATCACAGTACCGGCCTCTTCCTAGTAACCCTAATTATCGGACCTCAGCCAAAGAAACAGAAACTGTTGCTCATGTGATTGCCTTGATCACATGAAAAGGCAGTATTTTCGCTGCTGGATTTAGGGGCAGGCGACCCAGGTGACCACTGGGGCGCCAGGCTTCCTGTTTTTGTTGTTAGTGAAAAAAAGGAAAATAGAATGTTTGAAGTAAAATGTATCAGGTATTCTGTATGTGGATTAATTTTTCACTAACCTCCTAGAATGTTCTGGACTTTTGTTCTCGTGGAACCTTCCAGACTTTCTGAGAACTATATTTTCCTCGAACCTCCTAGAATGTTGTCAGCCATGTCCTTGCGGGTATATAAGGGGTGGGGCGATGCCAGTCAGTGAGATATAAGAACGAAGTGAAGTGAACTGAAGTGAGAGCCCAGCTGCAATATTGTGAACCGTGTTTAATTGTGTAATTGCAAAAGTGTACTTCTGTAAGATTTAAACTATTCAAGTAGTGACTAATAAAGGACATATTTAATGAGACGCCAGAATACCTATCGACCTCCTATCTACGCAGCTGTAGAAAAGAAATACTGTTACTTCTTTTGCCATACTTTACATATAATGTTTGATGACTTTCTAAGACTGTGGTACATAGACTTTTGCTCTCCCTAATAGTGTCCGTTTTCTTCCATAGAAAATAAAAGATGCCCGCGAAGAAGCCTTCAGGGAGCTCAGTATAAGAGCGGAGCTCAGTATAAGAAGCGTAAAGATCAATTGCAATCTTATTTGTAGCAAGGGGCAAATTTGATGGGGAAAATATAGACTAGGCTTTAGGCAGTAGCGATCATCCCAGTGCAGAAGAAAATGATAGAAGTACTATTACTAAGGAATTAGCAGATTTACCTGACAATAAGGAATGGAATGGTGAAGAAAGTGATGGAGAATCATTCAGTTTTCCTGGCAGTGTAAAGGAGAGTGATGATAAAGAAGAATGTGGCTCACATGAAAAGGAGAGTAATGATATTGATCATACAATTTTAAATGGGCTGGGCCAAATCGAGGATATGACATTTCCAGTAAATGAGCAGAAGCAACTCTTCTCAGAGTCATGAGTGCTCGATAATGGTGAGAAACTGAATTAACATTGGCTAATTTACTCAAAATCAACTGACAAAGTATTCTGTTTTTGTTGCAAAATATTTGACAAGGATGCCAAATTGTTGCTTGAGCTTTCTACGTACAATTATTGGCATAACTTAGCTGATGCTCAGAAGCAACATGAAAAGTCACCCAGACATTTTATGGCCCACTATTCCAAATGGATAGCGGTCGAGTCCAGGCTCAAGCTGAATAAATGCATATACGCAGACAACCAGCACATTATTAATGTAGAAACCCAGCACTGGTGAAATGTGCTTAAGTATCTGATCTCAATTACCCACTTCTTTGCAAGAATAATTTGGCTTTCCAGGGCTCATCAGATATGTTGTTCACTGAACATAACAGTAATTTCCTCAGTTTGGTACAGTTCCTTGGGAAATATGAGGTCATATGTGAGCACCTACGTCAAGTAGTTCGTAAAGAAACTATGGACCATTACTGCAGCAAAACAATTAAAAACAAATTGATTGATCTTATAGCAAGGAAGGTTCTTGATAATATATTGATGCAGCTCAGCAAAGTGAATTGCACTCCCGACATTAGTCACAGTGAAAAGATGTCACTTACAGTAAGATTTGTTGACGACAAGGATGGCTGTTTCCAAGTAAAGGAACTCTATTTTTTTTTTTGTCTGTGGACAACTCTACTTGAAAAAGCTTAACAGGACTGTTTAAGAATGTTTTTGAATGAGAATAAAATAAAGCTTCAACATGTAGAGAAGAAACACTGGTGTCCAGGCAAAGATCCTTGCGGTGAATTCAAGAGCTTTCTTCGTGCCTTGTGGCTGCTATTCCCTCAATCTGGCTGTGTCAAATTCAGCGTCATCTTCTTTAGATTCAGTATCTCTCTTTGGAGTGCTGCAAAGGATGTACGTCCCATGTTCAGCATCAAGTATCAGGTGGAAGATCCTCATAGACAATGTTACAATTCTGAATGAAGACGCTAAGTGACACTCGCTGAGAGAGCTGCATTGACAGCATAAGGCCAGTGAGGTACCAAGTGACTGAGGTTTAGGATGCCCTAATGGAACTGGCACACTCGAGTAAAGCAAAGGCCGAAATCTGACACGAGGTGCAAAGCCTGGCAAACCAGATCTCTGACTTCAAATTTCTGGTCTCAATTGTGGTTTGGCACAATATCCTGTTCCAAGTAAACTTTGTAAGCAAGGCATTACTAACTCAGTCGATGGACATCGTAACCACTACTCCTTTGATGAGAAACTGCCTTGATTTTGTTGTGGCCTACAGAGACAACGGATTTGAAGATGCCATCACTGCTGCCAAAGAAATGGCGGAAAAGTTAGGACTTGAGCCTGACAGGGATAAATCATGCATGCAAATCATGCATCAAAGTTGTGAAATAGGCTACAAATGCAATAAAAATAAAGTATACAAAAGTTTAACAAATGGGGGAGGGGGACACCTAGGGCACCATTTGGTCCCACCAGCCTTGACAGACTTTACCATTTACTTGGGTCATTTTTATAAACTCCTGACTCATTCAGTACATAGGATGGCCAGTGCTTTGGAGGTGTTTGGGCATTGTATATGTGCCCCCACTTGCAGTTTGCTAGCTCTTGGAGTGCCAGACTGAGCCTCACGGAGCTCTATCGAACAGACTATGACTGTAGTGGCTACTAGAACTCTTTGACACTATTTTCCAGTGTGTTTGGAGTCAGGGGTGGGGACAGAATGGACTAGAAACTTGGCTGAGGTCAATATGTTGGCTGCTGCATGGAGTTGCCTGGACAAGCAGTTTGCTGATGAGCCAGGGTTGCTCAGCCCCTTAATGGGAGATGACAGTCTGACTCAGAGAGAGAGAGAGAGAGAATGAAGCAGAATGAAGCAGACAGCTCAGGGAGTCTCTGATTAACTCCCACTATACTTAAAGGAGTGTTTGAACTACTGTGGGAAGATTGCATGGATCAGACAGATTAGCCCCACGGAGACCAGCGTCCAGAGTGGCAGAGATCTGGCCTGGCACTGGCTACTGACAGCCAGCTGAGCCCCCCATAGGACTCCAGACTAGGGAGCTTTGTAGGTGTCAGAAGAGAATCCGAATCCACCCAGTGGTCTTGATGTTACATATAGTAAATGGGCCTGTGGTCTGCAGGACCCCGCCTGAGTTTTTGCAGAAATTGGAAGGTGTTTAGTGAATGAAACAACAGCTTGCAGGAAGGCAGAGGATGGCCTGAGGGTTCAGTCAGGTGAATGCTGCCCTGGAGAACTGTATTTATCCCTGCCTCTGCCACAGAGTTCCCATAGGCTGCTGGACAAGTTACTTTAAACTAAATTTCTCACAGATAGTCACTAATTGTGTGTTCCTTGTGTTTTGGATACTCAATCTGAGATACCTTGGGCCAGATTTACAGATGTGTTGAGCACACAATTGCAAATAAAGTTGACTGTAGACATGCTTTGAACTCAGCGGCCCAACACTGTAGCATTTAATTTCAGAAAGGGGAACTACACAAAAATGAGGAGGTTAGTTAAACAGAAATTAAAAGGCACAACACCAAAAGTAAAATCCCTGGAAACTGCATGGAAACGTTTTTAAGACACCATAACAGAGGCTCAACTTAAATGTATAAACCCAAATTAAAAAATACAGTAAGAAAACCAAAAAAGAGCCACTGTGGCTAAACTACAAAGTAAAAGAAGCAGTGAGAGGCAAAAAGGCATCCTTTAAAAAGTGGAGGTTAAATCCTAGTGAGGAAAATAGAAAGGAGCATAAACTCTGACAAATGAAGTGTAAAAATATAATTAGGAAGGCCAAACAAGAATTTGAAGAACATCTACACATAGACATCAGACACATAGATGAATGTAACTTGTTGGGGAAGAGTCAACATGGTCTTTGTAAAGGGAAATCACGCCTCACCAAACTACTGGAATTCGTTGTGGTGGTCAACAAGCATGTGGACAAGGCAGTGGATATAGTGTACTCAGATTTTCAGAAAGCCTTTGACAAGGTCCCTCACCAAAGGCTCTTAAGCAAAGTAAGCTGTCATGGGATAAGAGGGAAGGTCCGCTCATGGATTGGTAACTGGTTAAGAAATAGGAAACAAAGGGTAGGAATAAATAGTCAATTTTCAGAATGGAGAGAGATAAATAGTGGTGTCCCCCAAAGGTCTGTACTGGGACCAGTACTATTCAACATATTCATAAATGATCTGGTAAAAGGGGTAAACAGTGAGGTGGCAAAATTTGCAGATGGTATAAAACTACACAAGATAATTAAATCCCAGTCAGACTGCGACAAGCTACAAAAGGATCTCTCAGAACTGGGTGACTGGGCAACAAAATGGCAGATGAAATTCAATGTTGATAAATGCAAAGTAATGCACATTGGAAAACATAATCCCAACTATACATATAAAATGATGGGGTCTAAATTAGCTGTTACCACTCAAGAAAGAGATCTTGGAGTCATTGTGGATAGTTTTCTGACAACATCCACTCCATGTGCAGCGGTAGTCAAAAAAGCAAACAGAATGTTGGGCATAATTAAGAAAAGTATAGATAATAAGACAGAAAATATCATATTGCCTCTATATAAATCCACGGTACACCCACATCTTGAATATTGCATGCAGATGTGGTCGCCCCATGTCAAAAAAGATATATTGGAATTGGAAAAGGTTCAGAAAAGGGTAACAAAAATGATTAGCGGTATGGAACGGCTTCCGTATGAGGAGAGATTGATAAGAGTGGGACTTTTCATCTTGGAAAAGAGACAAGTAAGAGGAGATATGATAAAGGTCTATAAAATCATGACTGGTGTGGAGAAAGTAAATAAGGAAGTGTTATTTACTCCTTCTCATAACACACAAACTAGGAGTCACCAAATAAAATTAATAGGCAGCCAGTTTAAAACAAACAAAAAGAAGTATTTCTTCACACAATGCACAGTCAACCTGTGGAACTCCTTGCCAGAGAATGTTGTGAAGGCCAAGACTATAACAAGGGTTCAAAAAAGAGCTAGATAAATTCATGGCGGATAGGACCAACAATGGCTATTAGCCAGGATGGGCAGGGATGGTATCCCTAGCCTCTGTTTGCCAGAAGCTGGGAATGGGTCACAGGGAATGGATCACTTGATGATTACCTGTTCTGTTCATTCCCTCTGAAGCACCTGGCACTGGCGACTGCTGGAAGACAGGATACTGGGCTAAATTGACCTTTGGTCTGACCCAGTATCGCCGTTCTTACATTCTTATATCAAGTATTATAAAAATGCCAAGTACTCTGAAAAAAATTCAAAATCTACATATCTTAAGTTGGGCTTCCAAATTTAGTGGACACCTGACAGTTGTGGCTTTAGTCTCTCTGACCTTCAGTTTCCCATGAGTAAAATGGGAATAGCAATACCACTTATGCTCAATGGAGTGTTGTGAAGATTAATTAATGTTTGTGAAGCCCACAGATACCCAAGAGGAAATTAATAGTTTTATATTTAGAGCAGGCTTTGGATGATGTGTTTTAAACAAGACCTCAGGACACACACTGAATGAGAAGAGAAAAGGAGAAATATTGAATAACTAATCAAGTCTCTGAATGAGGCGGGGTTCTTATGAAAAAAAATAGTATGTGATCATGTAACTAAAGACTATCATACAGCATAAGCACAAGGAGGCTGAATTAAGCTGCACAGTCTTATTTGTAATATTTCCAAACTTTTAACTGCTTGACTTTGCAACATTAATATTTGTTTGACTTTTTTTAAAAGGAATTTTGTATTGGGAGTGAGCACTAACCTAGAAAAATAGAGTATGCTCTTGTCATTCTAGTATCATCAATAGAAGATCAGCCATCCAGCACAGTATAGCTGGTAGTTAATGTTGGCTGTTTTGAATTCATAGTAGTATATTTCACAGGAATGACAGGAGCACTCAATTACAAAGGAATTATTCTACAAACCATTTGAAAGAATGAGGGCTGCATTGTGCAGTTACGCACAGAGCTGTTGTATGTCAGAAGTCACCTGTTTAATTATACGTAACCAAAACTTCCAACCTCAGTGACCTTAGGATTCATGAAGTCAGCAAATGTCATGGTTGTCAGTCTTGTGCCCAGAGAATGTGCCTGTGTAGACTGCAAAGTAGGGTAGTGCTGTTGTGGAAAACAAATGAGAAAAAGGAAAAAAGAAAAATTATATAAAAATTAAAGCTATTGCTAAAGAAAACCCAAGCAGTATGATGAGGTTGGATAAAGCAGTTCTGTAACTTCTGGGACTATACACTCACAGAGCTTAATATCCCCCTTCTGATGCTCAGCCACAGGATGAGAAAAACATTACTTATGTCAGAGAGATATTTCCTATGGAATGAAAATAGCCATTATCCTCTAAATCCTTTATGGAATGTCATTAACCATTTAGTGCCTTCAGATATAAATAAAATGTTATTTAGTATGATGCAGAAGCATAGAAATTCTAAAGGACAAAACCTATTTGGTCCTAGTACTGGATCGCTTTAGAACCTTTTCTGTCCTATCAAGGTTTTGAAATTCCTATAGCATGGGATTTCCACTGTTTCTCTCGGAAGTCTATTTAACAGATCTGGGCAGAAAAGTTTCTCCCAATATTCAAACTAAACTTCCCCTTAATTAATTTGATTTCAGTAGTAGTTCTGAGTGCAATGTAGTTTATGGGATTAGGCCTTATGTCTAGGCTTGGAAGGATTAAATTTTTGTTGGTAAATATTGGTAAACATTGATTTCACCATACTCACATAAATTGATGAAAAAATATTTCCATCAGTAATAATCAAAATTTATAGATAGGCAAAGGAAGAAAAATGCTGCATGAGAACTTATTAGAGTTTGATTTAAATATATTTGTGTGTTTTGACATATGAGGTTGATGATATGTGTTTTAACTGTTATAAAGTTAAAAGTTCATGAATCTCTGTCTGCCACTAAATAATTGTCTGATCCCACTACCCCCATAATTTCCTACAACTGTGAAAATCTAAATTTAAATCAATAAGAATGCTTAAAACTTATAATTTTGTGCAATTGTGACAATCTAAATTGAAAAAATTGAAAAAAGGTTTAAAAATAAATAGTGATATTACCTGTCAAAATTATATAAAAACATTCAGATAAAATTCTGCCATGTGTACTTATGTCTCATTACTCCTAGTTATGTCCCCTTCTATAATTTCTCTTTCTTCCTAGTATTTACTTCCTTCATGCACTTGTAGAAGTTATTGTGGTCTCCCTAAATCATCAATTAGCCAAGCCTCATACTGTATATTGTTCTTCTAATCTTTCCTTATAAATCAGTCCTTCTGAGCCCACTAACCATTTTTGCTACTCTTCTCTGAACTCCCTCCAGTTGGTCAATATCTTTTACTATTTATACATTGATGAACAAGATATGTTGGAGTAGAGTCAATACGGCTTTTGTAAAAGGAAATCACGCCTCACCAATCTATTAGAATTCTTTGACAACAACAACAAGCATGTGGACAAGGGTGATCCTGTTACTTGGACTTTCAGAAAACCTTTGACAAGGTCTCACACCAGAGGCTTTTAAGCAAAGTAAGCAGTCATGGAATATGAGGGAAGGTCCTGTCATGGAGCAATAACTGGTTAAATGCTAGGAAAGGGTAGGATTAAATGGTCAGTTTTCACAGTTGAGATAGGTAAATAGCAGGGTGCCCCAAGGATCTGTACTGGGACCTGTGATGTTCAACATATTCATAAATGATCTGGAAAAAGGGGTAAACAATGGGATGGCAAAGTTTGCAGATGCTACAAAATTACTCAAAATAGTTAAGTCCAAAACTAACTGTGAAGAGTTACAAAGGAGTCTCACAAAACTGGATGACTGGGCAACAAAATGCAGGATGAAATTCAGCGTTGATAAGTACAAAGAAATGCATATTGGAAAACATAATCCCAAATATACATACAAAATTATGTGGTCTACATTAGCTGTTTCCACTCAAAAAAGAGACGTTGGAGTCATTGTGGATAGTTCTCTGAAAACATTTGTTCATTGTGCAGTGACAGTCAAAAAAACTAACAATGTAAGGAACTGTTATTAAAGGGATAGATAATAAAACAAAAAATATACTAATGCCACTATATAAATCCATGGTACACCCTCAGCTTGAATACTGCGTGTCGTTCTGGTTGCCTCATCTCAAAAAAAGATATATTAGAATTGGAAAAGGTACAAAGAATGGCAACAAAATTGACTAGGAGTATGGAGCAACTTCCATAAAGGGGAGATTAAAAAAACTGGGACTGTTCAGCTTCGAAAAGAGACAACTGAGTGGCAATAGTAGAGGTCTATAAAATCATGAATGGTGTGGAGAAATTTAATCAGAAAGTGTTATTTACCCCTTCATATAACACAAGAACAGGGGTCACCCATTGAAATTAATAGGCAACAGGTTTAAAACGAACAGAAGGAAGTACTTCGTCACACAATGCATAGTCAACCTGTAGAACTCATTGCCGGGGGATATTGTGAAGGCCAAAATTATAACTGAATTCAAAAAAAGAATTTGCTAAATTCATGGAGGATAGATAGGTCCATCAATGGCTCATAGCCAAGATGGTTAGGGAAGCAATCCCATACTCTGGGTGTCTATAAACCTCTGACTACTAAAAACTAGGACTGGACAACAGCAGTGTATCACTCGATAATTGCCCTGTTCTGTTAATTCCCTCTAAAGCATTTGTCACTGACCACTGTTAGAAGACAGGATACTGGGCTAGATGGAACACTGGTCTGACCCACTATGGACATTCTTATGTTGCTATTTGGTGTTCATAACTGTAAATAATTTAGGAGCAGCCTCTGTAGAGCCACATAAAAAGGGATTTCCACATGTGTACTCTGTAAACTTCTCTCTCTCCATATGCAGCCCAAATCACACTGTCAGGTTAAGCTACCATGTTGTGATGCAAACTCATGTCTACACTTTAGGACTAGATAGTTCTATCTGTTTGGCCACACTGGGGAGTTTGGTCACCCTGCTTTTCCACAAGCCTTGGCATGGCCCACCTTGGTTTAGGTCTATGTATATTACACCCCTGAGTGCTTGGGCAGCACACAAGAACTTTACTTCGCTGTACCTTCTGTGAGCATCTGGGTAGGGAGTGGATGTAGCCACAGAGCAGTACTTGCTGCCTCTGGAAGTATACCGAAAAAGGTGTAGTAAATTATTCCCCACAATGCAAAAGAGGAGCCATGACAGGCACAGAGCCCCAGTACTGTCTCACAGAGGCACAGTGCCTCTACTTCTCCCTCTGGGGCAATGTGAAAGCTGTACCACACTGTACCTTAGCTATAGTCACAATTCCTATAGAATGCACATTCTAATATCTATGCACATAGTGAAACATATGTCTGGTTACTAACATTATCACAAACTAAACCCATCCAAGCCTTTCTTTGGGGGAGGGATAGCTCAGTGGTTTGAGCATTAGCCTACTAAACCCAGGGTTGTGAATTCAATCCTTGAGGGAGCCACTTAGGGATCTGGGGCAAAATCAGTACGTGGTCCTGCTAGTGAAGGCAGGGGCCTGGCCTTGATGACCTTTCAAGGTCCCTTCCAATTCTAGAAGATAGGATATCTCCATTCATTTATTTCTCAGCCCTATTCACACAAGAAATAAAAAGCCTTTTGGTTACAGGCCCAAATTAAGTAAAAAGTCAGAGTGAACAATGACTTACACTGTTCCATCTCGGGCTTTGCTGAATGCCAGTCACTAAGCCGCAGTGAGTTCAGGCCTGAGGACAGACAGCAGAAGTATTCTGGCTGATCACAATTGCCATGACAGAGCAAGGTGGAGAGGCAATTACTAGGAAAGCCAGGTGCCCATTATTCAGAGACTTATTGCTCAGAGACACAATACCTTCCATTACATCTTAAAGTAGCAGACTGAAATCATAAAAAGCACTTTGGACCACTTTTTTCATCTTGGAATTTGAGAGCAGGAGCAGATCCAATAAGACCCTACTATTGCAAGCCGTTAGGACAAAGAGAAGGAATACCCTCTCAATGGATCAATTACAGCCCCTCTCAATGCCACAAGGTACTTTCCCCAATCCACCAGGATCAACTCAGACTTGCCTGGATTGACTTTCATCCAATCCCTAAATTCAGACCGCCACTTGGAAAACAAGGATACTATAGAACGTGGATTTATTGGAGAGATGCGCTACTGCATATCATCAGCATATTAATAGTATTAATAATACTTAGCACTTGCATGGCACTTCTCATCTATAGATCTCAAGATCTTCACTAAGGAGGGCAAGTATCATTATCCCTGATTGATAGATAGGAAACCCAAAATGTTTATAGCTATTCCTTATTTCATTTACACCAGGATGAGTGATAGGATGGAAGTCTACTGGTCCCCCCACCTTATGTAGCCCTCGTGAAGAATGCGTAATTATCCGCAAGGAACAAAAAGAACCATTCTAAAGTCATCCCAGCCATTCCTGCCAGGTTGCACAGATGAATGATCATGATCATCTGTATCAAAGGCTGTAACAAAGCATATCGGCTGTATCAAAGGCTGCTGAAAGATCTAATAAAATCAGCATGGATCCCTAGCCTTCCTCCTGAACAAGGAGATCAAATTGTTTTAAAAAGCTGAACCCAGTGCCCAATGTAATCAATGTTACCCATTGCTAAGATCAACGACAATGAAGAATATTTATTGAATGGCAAATATTGTCGGTGTTTCTAAAACAGTCCAAGTGTTTGTTGAAAAGAATATTGATTGAGCCAAGAAAACAGCAAGCAGTTATAAATGTTTAATCACATTCTCATTCAAGCCTTCCTTCTGTGCCAGAAATTAACATTTTTGTGTCTCATGAGGACTGAAGATATATTTCCATAATGTTCTGTAAATTCAGAAGCTCTGCATCCATATAGAATGGTAGAATTATTCATTGCAAATGATTTATCTGAGCAATGTAGCTCTTCTTGTGCACAAATTATCTGTGAACAGGTTGTGATTTTTATGAATTTGTTCCTTATTTGCAATTGTTTAACAAATAATGGGGCAAACCAGTTTTAGCCTAGGGCTTATTCTTGAACTGGTCACTGTAAGCATTGCTATTCATTATTGCTATTCATATTGCCATATGACCAATCACTAGGCCTTGTCTACACTACGAGAGTAGTTCGATTTTACTTAAATCGAATATTTGGAATCGATATTGCAAAGTCGAACGTGTGTGTCCACACTAAGGACAGTAATTCGACTTTGTGAGTCCACACTAACGGGGAAAGCGTCGACATTGGAAGCGGTGCACTGTGGGCAGCTATCCCACAGTTCCCGCAGTCCCCGCTGCCCATTGGAATTCTGGGTCGAGCCACCAATGCCTTCTGGGTAAAAAAATGTGTCGAGGGTGCTTTTGGGTAACTGTCGTCATCCATCCATCACTCACTCCCGCCCTCCCTCCCTCCCTGAAAGCGCCGGCGGGAAATCATTTCGCGCACTTTTCAAGTCATTGACAGCGCGGACGCCACAGCACTGTGAGCATGGAGCCCGCTGCAACCATCGCTGCAGTTGTGGCCGCTCTCAACGCCTCGCAGCTTATCATACAGGTTGCCCTGAGGCAGATGCAGAAAAGTCAGGCGAGGAGGCTACGTCAACGCGGTGATGGCCTGAAGTCTGAGAGTAGCACAGACCTCTCAGAAAGCAGGGGACCCAGCGCCGAGGACATCACGGTGGCAATGGGTCATGTTGATGCCGTGGAACGGCGATTCTGGGCACGGGAAACAAGCACTGAGTGGTGGGACCGCATAGTGCTGCAGGTCTGGGATGAATCACAGTGGCTGCGAAACTTCCGCATGCGGAAGGGAACTTTCCTTGAACTTTGTGAGTTGCTGTCCCCTGCCCTGAAGCGCAATGACACCCGGATGCGACCAGCCCTGACTGTCCATAAGCGAGTGGCCATAGCCCTCTGGAAGCTTGCAACGCCTGACAGCTACCGGTCAGTCGCGAGCCAGTTTGGGGTGGGCAAATCTACCGTGGGGGTTGTTGTGATGCAAGTAGCCAAGGCAATCGTTGATGTACTGCTGCCAAAGGTAGTGACCCTGGGAAACGTGGAGGCGATCATAGATGGCTTCGCAGCGATGGGATTCCCAAACTGCGGTGGGGCCATAGATGGAACTCACATCCCTATCCTGGCACCGGACCACCAGGCCAGCCAGTACATTAACAGAAAGGGCTACTTTTCCATGGTGCTGCAAGCACTGGTGGACCACAGGGGACGTTTTACCAACATCTACGTGGGATGGCCGGGCAAGGTTCATGACGCTCGTGTTTTCAGGAACTCTGGTCTGTTTAGACGGCTGCAGCAAGGTATTTACTTCCCGGACCACAAAATAACTGTTGGGGATGTGCAGATGCCTATAGTCATCCTCGGGGACCCAGCCTACCCGCTAATGCCCTGGCTCATGAAGCCCTATACAGGTGCCCTGGACACTGAAAAAGAACTCTTCAACTACCGGCTGAGCAAGTGCAGAATGGTGGTGGAGTGTGCTTTTGGACGTCTCAAGGGGAGATGGAGAAGCTTGATGACTCGCTGTGATCTCAGCGAAACCAATATCCCCATTGTTATAGCAGCTTGCTGTGTGCTCCACAATCTCTGTGAGAGCAAGGGGGAGACCTTTATGGCGGGGTGGGAGGTTGAGGAAATTAGCCTGGCTGCTGATTACTCACAGCCAGACAGCCGGGCGATTAGAAGAGACCAGCGGGAAGCGCTGTGCATCCGGGAGGCTTTGAAAGCAAAGTTCCTGAGTGAGCAGGGTAACCTGTGACTTTCTAATTTTGTGTACAGAGAAGCCTTCACCCCACTTCCAACACACGTTTCAAAATAAAAATAGTTCTACTTTGTTAAAGCACACCGTTTTCTGTAATACTGTTTTCGCGGGAATTTTTTAAAACTGGGACGCAGACTGTGGTGCGGAGCGGGTGTAGTGTAGTCGCGCGAATGCAGCTTCTAAACTGAAGGACTGACAGGCTCCGGTGCGGTGGGATGGTTCTTTCAACGGAGCCTGTCACCCCTCCTGATAGGGACTGTGTGTATGGGGGTACTATGTGACTTTGTGGCGGGGGGGGACGCTTACAGATCCCCTGCTGTGTGGCTCTGTGATCCTGCCTAAGGACCGCCGCTTCAGATCTCTAACTGCCCTCCCGTGCCACAAAGTCACAGAGCAACCCACCTCCCACCACATAACATGAAAAGAACCTCCCAGACTAACCAGGGTAAGTAGTCACTGCATCACTGCACTATGTATGTGCCCTGCTGCTGTGCCTGCCCCCGACTATGTACCCTGCCAAAGGTGACTGTCCTGTCCAATTACCAACCCCCTTTCCCCCCCTCCTCCAAAAGAACATGATGGAAACAGTAGTTAACAGAAACATATTTTTTATTAACAACTACACAGGGGACTGGGAAGTGAAACTTGGACGGGGGCTTGTGTCAGGCGGGAAGGAAAGAACTTGTCAAACTTTGGGGACTGAGAGCCTTCTGCTGCTCGAGCTCTCTGCAGGGGTGCAGTGAGAGTTAGCAGGGACTCTGCCGCCTCTCCTTCTGTGCACTTTGGGTGAAGGGAGTATGGGACTTGGTGGCGGGGGAGGGCGGTTAGAGATGGACTGCAGCGGGGCTCTGTCCTCCTGCCTCCGTTCCTGCAGAACATCCACAAGGCGCCGGAGCGTGTCCGTTTGCTCCCTCAGTAGTCCAAGCAGGGTTTGAGTCGCCTGCTGGTCTTCCTGACGCCACCTCTCCTCCCGATCCATGTTGGCTTGGTGCATTTGGGACAAGTTCTCCCGCCACTGGGTCTGCTGTGCTGCCTGGGCTCGGGAGCAGGCTATAAGCTCTGAGAACATGTCCTCCCGTGTCCTCTTCTTCTTATGCCTAATCCTCCCTAGCCTCTGGGAGTGTGATGACAGGCTAGGTTGTGAGACAGTCGCAGATGGGGCTGTGGGAATGGGAAAAAGGGAGTGAATTCCTCAGAAAGATAAATGTAGTTGTGAACAAAGAACATAGTCTTTCTCTGTGAACAGGACCATGCACAGCACCTATCACATGCGCACTCAGCACAAGGTCGAATTCTCGGCCTTCGCATTCACTGTCTGTGGTTTTGCAGAGCACTTTTGAGAACCCTGTCAGGACAACGGAATTTCTGTTGCAGGCAGACATGGTAAGCCGTAGATTCGTGGCAGCTTAAAACTTTAATATTAGCAATGGCCTCATTTCACATTGAAATCAATGTCGGTCCCTGCTGCCAGCAATCCGGCAAGCAGGAAGTTTGCTCCTGTCCCACACCCTCGCGGCTGTCCCCGGGAACGATCCCTTTCGGCTGACCCTTTCCCGCCTCCACCGCGTGGCTGCAAACCAGCCAACACTAATAACATTCCCCTACCTCATTCAAAGCAGGTCTTCATGAGCGACATCACCCTCATGAGGATCTCTGAGAGCGACAGACAGAGAATGCTCCGGGAAAGCCTCCAAAGACCAGGGCCGTATGCCGCCATGCTGTGCCAAGCAATGATTCCGGAGTACTTGCTAGTCTCGTGGCGCGGCAACGTGTCCTACTACGGAGGACCCAATAAGGCCGCTCTCCCCAAGAACCTAATGCAGCGGATTTCAAATTACCTGCAGGAGAGCTTCCTTGAGATGTCCCAGGAGGATTTCTGCTCCATCCCCGGACATATAGACCGCATCTTACTGTAGCTGCAGTAGCAGGGACTACACAGTAGAGCGGCTTGGGCAGGACAATCATGCAAAACCGGACATTGCTAGATTTTTTTGAAATACTTGCACTGCCCATGACTGAACCGTTAAGTTATTCAAAGTAATCATGAGAAACCCATTTTTTACATTGTTAATAATCATGTTCTGTTACAAATAAATGTTTAGATGTTTACAACACTTACTGGATGATCCTTCACCAGATTCTGTGTCCGGGGTAACGGCTGGGGAGGGTTGGTAGGGGATCTCTGTAAGGGTGATGAAGAGATCCTGGCTGTCGGGGAAATCAGCGTTGTGAGCGCTGTCGACTGCCTCGTCCTCCTCATCTCCTTCCTCATCTTCCCCGTCCGCTAACATGTCCGAGGATCCGGCCGTGGACACTATCCCATCCTCAGAGTCCACAGTCAGTGGTGGGGTAGTGGTGGCGGCCGCACCGAGGATGGAATGCAGTGCCTCGTAGAAACGGGATGTCTGGGGATGGGATCCGGAGCGTCCGTTTGCCTCTTTGGTCTTCTGGTAGCCTTGCCTCAGCTCCTTGATTTTCACGCGGCACTGCGTTACATCCCGGCTGTATCCTCTCTCTGCCATGTCTTTAGAGATCTTCTCATAGATCTTTGCATTCCGTCTTTTGGATCGCAGCTCGGAAAGCACGGACTCATCGCCCCACACAGCGATGAGATCCAAGACTTCCCGATCAGTCCATGCTGGGGCCCTCTTTCTATTCTGAGATTGCACTGCCATCAGTGCTGGAGAGCTCTGCATCGTTGCCAGTGCTGCTGAGCTCGCCACGATGTCCAGACAGGAAATGAGATTCAAACTGGCCAGACAGGAAAAGGAATTCAAATTCAAATTTTCCCGGGGCTTTTCCTGTGTGGCTGGTCAGAGCATCCGAGCTCGTACTGCTGTCCAGAGCGTCAACAGAGTGGTGCACTGTGGGATAGCTCCCGGAGCTATTAACGTCGATTTCCATCCACACCTAGCCTAATTCGACATGGCCATGTCGAATTTAGCGCTACTCCCCTCGTCGGGGAGGAGTACAGAAGTCGAATTAAAGAGACCTCTATGTCGAACTAAATACCTTCGCGGTGTGGACGGGTGCAGGGTTAATTCGATGTAACGGCGCTAACTTCGACATAAACGCCTAGTGTAGACCAGGCCTTAGACCACATGGCATTGTTCCCATTCCCTGATTGGATCATGTGACTTTTATTAAAACAATGTGTCCAGCTCCCTGTTAGCAAGTTAAACATGAATGCAAATGTTCATGAGTGAGTAATCTACTGTGTAAATAATGAAAGGAAAATTTCAAAATGGCAACAGGAGCACTTCTAGCATGAATACTCTTGGCATAATGAGATATAGAAGCATTATGCAGCTGGAGACCAGGGAAATAGTTAATGCTGACCAAGAGAAGACAGGAAATAGACCAGCTGGGGACAGTTATTAAGATCAGCCCCACAAGTGGGAAGATGAAAACCCAAGGGATCCTTGCTGCAGGAGGCAGAAAGAGAGGAGTGCTATGTCTGCGCCATCATTCCCTCTTTCTCCCATTCCTATGGCAGACCCTCCATTGGAGCGCCACTATCTCCAAAACTGGGAAGGCGGCGGGAGGGGGAGGAATACTATCTGATTATTGGACTCCTTCTCCCTCTCCCCCTACGAAGCTCATGTTAAATCATAGCGACCAACAGTCTCAATATGCTGGAATAGTCAAATTTTGCAAACCTGGTTAGTGTCCCGGTTAGTGGCCAGGTGAGTAGAGTTTGCTGCACTGCCAGCCTCTGACAAATGGGGGCTACTGTGCAGAGAAAGGAGTGACTCGGTCTGGCTTCTAGCTCACTCAGCTCCAGCCTGTTGTTTGGCTTGTTGCTGATGCCAGGATATAAACTAAATAAGTAAATCCATGCTTCCTAAAACTGGGGGGACTCCTCCCAATGCTTAATGTCACTCAGTGGAAAGACAAATAAGTTGGCAGAGTCCTGAGATGTTGACTTCTGTTCCCCCTCCATATAGGTCCATCCTGGCCAGCATGGGGATATTAGAGAAGGTAATGTGTGCTTTCGGTGCTGCAACAGTATTATCTCTTCAGGGAAGCCTGAGGATGCCTGTAACACACGGAAAGCAGTAGAATTAGCCGAGGCTTGTAGGAACTAGGAGGGAGGGTTGGGCAGACAAAGTGAGAAGATAGATTTTGTTTTGGAGGCATGGCAGTAATGGGGTCGATGTTTTGTAAAGTGAAGAGTTATTCTGGGGGAAGAATTGCTTTTTCTTGGATGTGGAACACATGGGTGAAGGGCTGGGAAGTACAAAGGGGGTGCCATAAGGAATGGAGCAACAGAGGGTCCTGTGGCACCTTTAAGACTAACAGAAGTATTGGGAGCATAAGCTTTCGTGGGTAACGAATAGAGGAAACTTGAAAATCTCCCCAACTCCTGCCAGAGAGACAAATAGGAGATACCTGGAAGTCTCCCTTTAAAAGAGGGGAAGATACTCCACACAATCGCAGCCAAGAATGAATGTAGGGAAATTCCCCTGAAGAGCCCAGAAGGTGGTATGGGCCTGCTACTTCTCCCTGAAGGTGCTGGCAAGGGAGTGAGGCTCCAGAGCCTCTCATCAGGAAGACAACTGCACACTTGGGGCCTGCTTGTTAAGGGTGCAGGGAGGGAAGTTGTTTTTTGGGTTCTGACTGCTTAGCTGAACCCCCTCAAGCCTGATAAGGCCCTAGGACTTCAGATTTTCAACAAAAAATCATGTAAAACTTCCTAGGATGCTCACACAGGGGTCTAGCTTCTTTGCACACTTATTCTGAGTACTTTTATTTTTAATGTTGGCAGCTATGCTGTAAATTTCTGACACTGTTCATACTGCATGAGGTAACATTCACTTAGAGATTTCCTTGCTCTTTAAGAGTTTCTGACACATTGTCTAGCAGAGGAGAGAGTTCCATGCTGTCCTGGGACTAGAAGAGGGTAACAGTGAGGGGAGAAACAGTCAAACAAATTACATCAATTACATCACACGAAGGCAGACAACTAAATATTGACAAATTTTATAGATGCTTGTATACAAATGAAAGAAGTCTAAATACTAAAATGGGTTGAACATGAGTACCTGGTATTTAATGAGGATATTGATATACTAGTATCACAAAAACTTGGAATGATGGTAATCAATGGGACATGGTAATACGAGGGCACAAAATATATAGGAATGACAGTGCACTGCTGGAGAAGTGGCACTATATGTGAAAGAAAGTCTTAAATGAATAAAACAGTAACATAGAATGCTTGAATAGTAAAGAGTTCAGCAGTAGGAATATACTACCAACCAAGATGATGACAGTGCATGTGAAATGCTCAATGAGGTAAGAGAGGCTACAAAAACAGAAAATGCAGTAATGAAGGGGGATTTTAACTATCCCCATATTGACTTGGTACATGTCACCTCTGGACAGGATGCAGAGATAACATTTCTAGATATCATTAATGACTGATTCTTGGAGCAACTAGTCCTGGAACCCAGAAGGGGAGAGGCAAATCTTGATTTAGTCCTAAGTGGCACACAGGATCTGGTCCAAGAGGGGAATATAGTTGAACCGCTTTTGGTATTAGCAACCATAATGTAATTAAATTTAACACCCTTGTAGGGAAGAAAATACCAAAGAAACCCACCACAGTAGTATTTAACTTCCAAAAGGGGAACTACACAAAAATGAGGAGGCTACTTAAAAATTAAAAGGAGCAGTCACAAGAGTTAAACGCCTGAAAGCTGCATGGAAACTTTTTAAAAACAGGTTTCAGAGTAGCAGCCGTGTTAGTCTGTATCCACAAAAAGAACAGGAGTACTTGTGGCACCTTAGAGACTAACAAATTTATTTGAGCATAAGTTTTCGTGGGCTACAGCCCACTTCTTCAGATGCATAGAATGGAACATATATTGAGGAGATATATATACACATACAGAGAGCATGAAAAGGTGGGAGTTGTCTTACCAACTCTGAGATGCCAATTAAGTAAGGAAAAAAAAAACTTTTGAAGTGATAATCAAGATAGCCCAGTACAGACAGTTTGATAAGAAGTGTGAGAATACTTACATAGGGAGATAGATTCAATGTTTGTAATGGCTCAGCCATTCCCAGTCTCTCTTCAAGCCTAAGTTGATTGTATCTAGTTTGCATATCAATTCAAGCTCAGCAGTTTCTCGTTGGAGTCTGTTTTTGAAGCTTTTCTGTTGCAAAATTGCCACCCGCAGGTCTGTTATTGAGTGACCAGACAGGTTAAAGTGTTCTCCTACTGGTTTTTGAATGTTATGATTCCTGATGTACTATCCATAGGACCTAATCACATCAGCCATGCCATCAGGGGCTCATTCACCTGCACATCTACCAATGTGATATATGCCATCATGTGCCAGCAATGCCCCTCTGCAATGTACATTGGCCAAACTGGACAGTCTCTACGCAAAAGAATTAATGGACACAAATCTGACATCAGGAATCATTATTTTTTGGGGAACCTCTTGTAGTGTCTTATATAAGGAACACTCTGACCCATAAGGATCAGGCTTCATTTATAGTTATAGATTTAAGTTTAGCTTGGGGGGGTGGGAATTAGAGGTGGATTTAAATGTGCTATATTTAGTATTTATACAGCTAAATGGCTTACAATAAAGGACCAAGGTAATCAGTTTAGTAACATGTGCCACATGCTGCTAAATCAGGCTGCTTCAGCTTTTCATTCTGCACTGTGAGGGCACAGAGAGGCATGGGGCAGGATCCTTAGCCACAAATACTAATACCATGGCAACATTTTAAAGGAAATCATCATTACATATTAAGGGTTCCATTTAGCAGCTCTGCTAGGGGGGAGGCAAAGTACAACATTGCCCCAGAGGAAGCTCCAGGAGGGGTTCCATTTCTCTGACTCTGTTAATACTCACTCTGCCCTCATTCGTTCACCCTATCTAAGGAAATGAGAAACTGAAGGGGCAATTTATTTCTCTCTCTCATGTTTCCAATGGGACTAGAGAGGCCAAGGGATCTTCCATTAAGAGGAAATTAATGGTTCAGTGAAGGGGATAGTTATTCTCCCCAGCCCTTTTGTGCGAGCTGGTGCTGGGGGAAACATTTTCTTCCCATTCAAACTTGGTAACAGAGGAATAGTGCTAAGAGGATTATGACTTCAGGTGAGGCACCATAAGCATTAGGTGAACATTTAAGAAATAAGATGTTTTCCAGCAATATGTCCCTAGTAATGAAAAGTAAACTCAGACATCAACATACAAAACATATTACCTAAGAGCAGAGTTCTCTTCAAGAACTGACTTCAAGTGCGGTGAAAGATGATGAACTATGGAACAAAGGTCCTCTTTTTGTGTAATCCTGTTTAGCATTATAAGGAAATAATGGAAGAAGCTCCTCTGACCCTTTGCAAAATATCAGATTTGTTTTAAATAAAAATGTACAGGGCCATCCAGCAGGTGTTAGCAGCTCTTTAAAATTAAAACTGTTCATTGTATTTGGAATTTCTATGGATTTCGAGCTTTTCCAGATTAGAAATAATGCTTGTCAAATATACTGAAGTTAAAGGGAGATGAACTAACTATAGAAGAACAAACATAAGAAAAAAAAACCCTAAACTAACTGCAGAGCCATCCCTTGGGTACAGTGAATTGGGGCAACCGGTCTGGGCCCTATGCTTTGGGGGGGGGCCCTCAGGCCAGTGCGATTGGCCAGCATGGTCAGTCCTGGAAGTGATGGATTTGTCACTTCTGCCCCGGGCCCTGCACCTCCCTAGGGACGGTCCTAACTAACTGGACCCTCTAAAGCTGCGTGCCAGAAGAAATGCCTCCAAGGCAAAAGACTGTCACTTCTATTGCTTGGGGGTGTGGGAGGGAGATAGAAGAAACGTGGGAATGGATGCTGAAAATGAAACCCTAATGCCTAAAATCTGAAGGGAATTCAGTTTGTCTGAACACTCAAAACCATGCCAATGCTTGTCATGAATATTTCATTGCTTTTAAAAGGAATATATCATTGCTGCCATCATTTATGTGTTCTGAAAACCTTTTTTTCCGCATTTTTCCCTCCACACTAGCCCACAGAAATGCACACCACATAAAAGGTTAATAAAATGCTGAATAAATCAGGGGCTTGACATATACTTCAGATGTTAGTATGGAGAGTGTGACGGTGGAGGTCACAGAAACCCCCTTGGGAGCGACCACCTGATGTGCAAAGACTACCCCTGCTTCTGTTTTCCCTGCCAGCTCAGGACTCCAGCACCCTGTCTTGCTGAACCAGACACTCTTGTCTGCTCCAACACAGACCCAGGGTCTGAATTACGTGCCCCAAAACTGCAGGTTTACCTGAAAACAGCTCACAGAAGTGTACTTGTCTTTAGCATTCAGATGCCCAACTCCCAATGGGGTCTAAACCCAAATAAATCCGTTTTACCCTGCATGAAGCTTATGCAGGGCAAACTCATAAATTGTTCGCCCTCTATAACACTGATAGAGAGATATGCACAGTTGTTTGCTCCCCCAGATATTAATACATACTCTGAGTTAATGAATAAAAAGTGATTTTATTAAATACAGAAAGTAGGATTTAAGTGGTTCCAAGTAGTAACAGACAAAACAAAGTAAGTCACCAAACAAAATAAAATAAAATGCGCAAATCTATGTCTAATCAAACTGAATACAGATAATCTCACCCTCAGAGATGCTTAGGTAAGCTTTTTCTCAGACTGGACACCTTCCAGGCCTGGGCACAATTCTTTCCCCTGGTACAGCTCTTGTTACAGCTCAGGTGATAGCTAGGGGATTCTTCATGATGGCTCCTCCCCTAGTGTGTTCTTTTCCACCCCTTTATATATATAAGGCGGGAACCCTTTGTCCCTCTGGGTTTCCACCCCCCCCCCTCACTGGAAAAGCACCAGGTTAAAGATGGATTCCAGGTCAGGTGACATGATCACATGTCACTGCAAGACTTCATTACCCACTTGCCAGCACACACATATACAGGAAGACTAACGGGTAAACACAGCCATCTGCACACAATGGTCCTGGTTAATGGGAGTCATCAAGATTCCAAACCACTATTAATGGCCCACACTTTGCATAATTACAATAGACCCTCAAAGTTATATTTCATATTTCTAGTTTTAGATACAAGAGTGGTACATTTCTACAAATAGGTCACACTCAGTAGATTATAAGCTTTGTAATGATACCTTACAAGAGACCTTTTGCATGAAGCATATTCCAGTTACATTATATTCACTTCTTATTATGTTTTTATAAAACCATATAGAATGCACAACGTCACAGAGAGATTCTGTTTCCCTTAGAAATCAATGGCAGAACTCCCACTAATTTAAATACGTTCAGGAAGGGACTCCTATATACAGAAATATATATCATTTTAAGTATACGTCATGATTTTCAAGAAAATCAGACCGTTAAAAAAATCTGTAATCAATTTGTATATTCAAAGAAGAGCTGGAAGGTTAGATGGCTCAGGGGATTGGGAAAGCAATACCACATATTTCCCCCTTAGATCAATTGCCCAAATCCAGTCTAGATAGACTGGTGGCCTATGTAAAATGCATTTGGTGGTTTCTGTTCAGTTCCCAAGTGGAGAGTTCTCCTCCTCACTAAAATCCCTGCCACAATTAGCACTAGCACACTCTTAACAGCCTCAGAGGCAGAGTCTTCACTGGGTGCTGAGACTGAGCTATGTGGGACATTGGAGGAGAAATTTGTTTTGCTGCTGCTGTACCCTGATCTGTCAATCGATAGAGGACTTCAATCTCCAGCACTGCCGGTTTAGCGATGCTCATGAGAAATCAGTTCTTTGTCTGGCTATGCTGGAAGGTGGTCAGGAGACACTGGATGTAATTTAATTAGATGGCAACTTTATTTCTTAATGTCTGGGAGTATTTGGCAGATAAAACTGAACAGTGAAGGTAATTCCATAATCATTTACGTATACCCTGGGGGTTGCTGGCAGCCCTTCTCCTTACCCATCCTGGTCTACAGCCAACCCACTGCTGTGACCTCACCTTTCCTCCGGGCCCCGCTGTTCAAATGAGGGCTAAGGGGGGCTATAAAGGAGGGGGAGTTGACTCCTTGCCATACCAGTCATAGGAGCCCCAAACCTTCCCTATTTCAGTTCTGTGACAGGGCTGTGCTCACCACACTGGCACCTCCTGCTGGTCGTCTTGGGGATTAGCTTCTCAGATTGGTATGCCCTCTCCCGATGGTGCCTAACCCACCATTATGTCTGCTCTCTGACCTGCATCGCTCCAGGGACCGCAACACGCTCTTCATGACACGGCCCTCCGACTGTGTCCCTATGTGTGCGTCCCCCTTCTGGGGTTTAGTACGGCCATCCAACTGTCCAGCCACTTCCCCAGTGGTGAGTTGGGGGTCTGGGTCCCAACCCAGGGAACTTCTGAACCACAGTCACTTACTGTGTTCCTTTACCTCGACTACCGCTGCATTTCCCTAGGTCCCCATGCAGCCTCCTCAAGGCTGTATTAACCCCATGGGTGAATGCCTCATCACAAGCTCCTTTAAAGAATACTTCCTTTAAATCCTTTCCCAATCTGTTTTTTCTGATCGCCTTATTAATTCCCTATGGAGTACCTGCACTGGACATCTGCTGCAAGAAAGCGACAGCAATTAGCTCGGCTGCCTACTTGGGTTCCCAGATGTCTCTTGATGCTTTTTTTAATATAGGCTAAAAACGTATCAACTCCCAAGTCTGACAGGTGGACCCCATCCTCCCTAAATAATTCTGGTGCCCCATATGCTATGCCAAGATGAGAAATTACCAACCCCCACCCATGCCTTCTATGAATTTGACCACCTTCGTATTCACCTACCTCCTAGCCTTGTCAATGCATGGGAGCTTAACAGCTCCCCGCCATGCCTTGTGTTGCAACATGTCTGATCAAATAATTTTTACTCCTGGGAAAAGTTCCAGGATCTGCCCCAAGTCCCTCTTAGTTTTGATCATTAAATCAACCCTGTTACACATTTTCCCCAAGGTGAACTACAATCATATGTGGTGCCTGCTTACAGGCCACCACAGTGTACAGAAGGGACATCAGCTAGTCCCATAATATGCCCCTCCTCCCATGCCAGCTCAGGACTCCTTCACCACCAAGGCCCAGCTGCGAACCTCCAAACAACTTGGAAGCCCGCCTATGTGCCCAGTGAACAATACTGTGCCCACAGGTCCACACCACCCATATGCAAGCATCCTGATGCAAGCACAAAGACAAATTAACACCAATTCCCTACCTGGGGCTTCACATATGTTTTGTATGCTTCAGAATGCCAGCGCCTGAATTTCCCTGGCCCTCAGACCCAGCTGGGCCACTGCTATTTCCTTCCTGATTCTGAATGAGTGGAAACCAAATTCATGTGTTGGAAGCTCCAAACTTGTTAGCCCCATCTTAAAATTGTAACGAACAGGTATATTGTGAGGAGATTCCTGTCACTGTGAATAAAGAGGGTCTCATACCTCTGTGGTCTTATTGCCATGTTTGCCCTCACAATTTCCACAGGGCATATCCTGGGCTTTCCACCCTCCTGTAAAATAATGGATTCACCCCAGCCTGCTTGATCCATCTTTGACGTCCTCAAGGTTAACATCATTGATCACCCCTCCCAACGTATATTCCTCAATTCTGAAGCCCTTCCAGAAAAATCCCTAGAGGACCCAGGTACTAGCTCACTGATACTAAAAACTCCAAAAATCACGACCAGGAAGGCTGCCCTGAATAAGGCCCCTTTGTGTCCACAACAACAATGTACTCTAGGCTCTGCACCAGATCCCTAAGCATATTGACAGCAATGGGATGACATGTATCCTGCCTAGAGTTGGTGCTTTAAGACCACTTTGCTAGAAACCTCTGAACTGAAAACCTCCTATGAGGACCTGGGTAACCATTCAGCCTACTAACAAATGTAAGGGCCAATAGATGAGTGGAGATGGTTGATGACACCAGGTACTGCAGCCAGGTTGCTAATGACACCACGTACTGCAGCACCCAGTCCTCTGTAACCGCCATATCAGTGACAGGCGCTCCAGCTCCTAAAATTGAACAAAATCATTAAAACTTCTCTCATAGCTCTGCAATCTTTGTGGAGCCACCAATTTCTGTGCTACACTGACAGCCATCTTATGCCAAGGTTCCACAGTGCTAGTGGCATCTATTCGGCGTCCTTGTTGGCTCCTGGTGTCAGCTCCCAGAATCTGTCCATTTGAAAATGAGACAATGCATCTGCAATGCCATTATCAACCCCAGGCACATATTTGGAAGAGAAACAGATGTTAAAGCTTAAACATTTTTGTACAAATACCCTTACCACCCTCATCGCTCTGTGTGATCTGGAGGCCCAGGACTGATAACATGTACCAACTGCCATGATATCACACCAGTAATGCACCCTTTCATTAGCACAAGGTGTGGCTGTCAGCCTAAGCATGCCTTAATCCTAAAGCATATGGCCCCACTCTTCCAGAGGCCTTGCACAACCAAACACACCCTTCATTCATTAGCCAGAGTTTTGATTCTCCACTCTGTGGTCCCAACAATTGTAGACAGAAAGAATTTCCTAACTGTCCATTTCCCCAGACACCATTTGTGGCTCCTTTCTTGGCTTCGTAGGTCAACAGAGGCTGCCAAACCTTGAAAGAGGGAAGGGCTGGATCACCAAAGCCTGAGCATGCATGCAGAATGGCAAAGATGGCATGGCTTTGACTAGGCCATGGAGAGAAGTGCCTGGTCTCAAGGGGAGATAGGCCCTCCCATTTGTTTGTTTGCAAAGGGCCCCCTCAGAATCTCACCTCTACTAGGCGTATCAATGTAGAGTTTTAAAACTACATTCATAGTAGGACTGTTTTCCAATGAGAGATGATCAGTGGCCTTTTTTTGAAAATGATTTTGTTTGTTTTTCATGAAAAATGTAGTGTTTTTATTTTTGGAAACCCTTTTCATCAAAAATATTGCTGCAATGGTTTTAGAAAATGTTAGATGACCAAAACCTGGATTTCATTAACCATTTTGGTAAAAATTTAAGACATTTTAAAATAGTTCCATTTCAAACACTTTAAAATGAAAGTAACCTCAAAATTAGCACAAATATATATATTTTTAATTTTTTTGACCAGCTATATTTCTAATATAGTTTTGCCAGACATTGCAAGCTAGGCCAAATATTGTTAGAACAGTGTCCAATTTACGTTGTAGCCTTGACTCTTACTAGCAGGTGCTCTCCCGCTAAAACATTTTTTGAGCACTGTCTTGACATGGTTAGTGTCACGCTGTATGGAGTGGCTCAGGTCCATGAGTGCCTACCTCAGGGAAGACTATCAAAACTGGACAGACACCCCAAACTGGTCATGTGTTCTATGATTAGAAGTCACCAAGCCAGTAGCAAACGTGAACTCCTGAATCACTATAATAGTCTTACCATAGAATCACAGACAGTCCCCCTTAGAGCCTCCAGCCTACCTTGCCACCCAGACAAACTGGACTTAGTGATAAATGGTCACTTGTACCAAAAATTATATGATATTCAGGTTTCTTCCAGTCCCAAGAGACCAGTCATTTACCCCAGATCAGTTGGTACCCTAGATCAGTGGTTTTCAACCTTTTTGGGCTCAGGACCCATTTGTACATTTATGGCCTATTGCGACCTAGTAAATAGTGTGGGGGTGGAGGTCCTGGGGTGGTTTCAGTTGGGTCCTGCCCCCTGAGAGGGTTCGGTCCTGCCCGGCACTCACCCCACAGTGGTGGCTCCTGCAACTCCTCTGCTGTGGGGCTGGCTGGGTTTGGCTCTGAGCATTGCAACCTCCAGGTTGCAGCACTACTCAGGTTTGGCCACACCCTCCTGACTGGACCAAATTTGTGAGAGTGGAGTTGTGACTTGGCTCATGGGGTTGCAGTGCCAGTCACTCAAATATGGCTTACCAGGATTCCCATTGTCATGATGGCTGGGCTAAACCTGAGTTGTGCTATGACCGGCGAGGATGCAGTGCCTGTAGCAGGGAGGTGAGCCCAGCCTGCCCTGTTGGACACAAGCCACAGGGACTGCGACCCTTTGAAACATTCTGGTGACCCAATCTTGGGTCCCGACCCATGGGTTGAGAAACTCTGCCCTAGATCTTACACCAAAGACAACCGCTGAAGCCAATCCTGTAATAAGCAATCTGAAGGTTTTATTAACTGGGGAAAAGAACGTTTTTAACTAGGAAAGTAAAGTATTAACTAAGAAAAAGGGGGAAAAGTTAATGAAAGCAAGCATATACACACAAATGAGTTACCATCTTTGATTCTTAAAAATGCCAGAGATGTGGTAATCTGTCAATTCAAAATGTCTTTCAGGGCAGAAGAAAGAGTAACCCCTGGAGATTTCTGCCTTAGTTTAATGTCTCTGGCCCTGTAAGAGTTCAAACAGCAAAGAGATGAACAATCTTCATGTCAAGTATTTTATTTCCTTCTTCCAGCATTCAAACCGATGGGACAAGGCCTTCTGCATGTACTTCTCCATGGGTGGATGGGGCAACTAACAAAACTTTTGTCTTAAAATGGCCCACTTAATTTTTGATGTCCACTTGGATGGGCGAGGAGGACAATTTTCATGCCTGGGTTCACAAGCTCAGAACAAACACTTTCAAAGTTATAAAGCAAAACTTACATATTTCCTTATAAAAACAAGGAGTCTGGTGGCACCTTAAAGACTAACAGATTTATTTGGGCATAAGCTTTCGTCGGTAAAAACCTCACTTCTTCAGATGCATCTGAAGAAGTGAGGTTTTTACCGACGAAAGCTTATGCCCAAATAAAT
>NC_048298.1:156883184-157138493 GCF_013100865.1 Trachemys scripta elegans
AAAAAAACAACAAGGAGTCTGGTGGCACTTTAAAGACTAACAGATTTATTTGGGCATAAGCTTTTATCGGTAAAAACCTCACTTCTTCAGATGCATCTGAAGAAGTGAGGTTTTTACCGACGAAAGCTTATGCCCAAATAAATGTGAGGTTTTTACCCACGAAAGCTTATGCCCAAATAAATCTGTTAATCTTTAAGGTGCCACCAGACTCCTTGTTGTTTTTGTAGATACAGTCTAACACGGCTACCCCAGATACATATTTCCTTATAGCATGGAATACAGTCTTTACAAGTGACATTAATGCGTGCAGCAAGTTACAAACATTTAATAGATCTAAACTCTAAATACATTCTTATAAGACTAATACCTATTTTGAACTATGAGTTTGTCAGTTCTTAGCTAATGCCTAAAGCCTTGCCCAGAGCTGGCACATGGTTTACTAGCATCACAGTTAGGTCCCATCTACATTCGGTAGCCAAGCTCAGCAGGAGATATGTTTGAATGATGTTTGATTTTCAAATGCTTCTGTAGATGGCATCAGAGAGCATGATTGTGGCTTGTTTCTCTGAGTGAGGGAAGGCAAGAACAAACTTTCTATTTTTAATTAAAATGGATCTGCAAGTTGATGAAGTTGATCAGCTGGCTTAGTTAAAAAAAAGGCATTCAGCAAATTTCTTCCTTCAGGTTACATTTTTGAGGTTTGTGGAGTGCATTGATTATAACGAGAAAAACAAAACCAATGTCATTTTACACAGCTGAATGCCATACTGAGAAATCCTGTCTTGGGTTTTAATTCAGCCCTGTTACACAGTCAGTTCTGCTGGCTCGGGGCTGGTCTCACACTCCTGAGAACGTAGCTATGCTGACCTACCTCCCAGAGTAGATGGTGCTGGGTCGACAGAAGAATTCTTCGGTCCACCTAGCTACCACCTCTCGGGGAGGTGGATTAACGACAGTGATGGGAAAACACCCCCTGTTGCAATAGTGTCTACACTGAAGCACTACAATGGTGCAGCTGTAGCATTTTAAGGGTAGACATATCCTCGGAGACCCTTCCTTCTTCTGGCAAATAGCAGTTATTGTAGAGTTTCCTTTAGATCCTCAGAACCGGATTAGACTTTCAATGCCACAACCTGGTACACTTATGCAAGGTTAAAGCATGACGTTAATTCCCAGCTTTCTGGAAATCAAGGAGAGCTTCTGTTCCCTGTCATGGGATATTTCTAGATAATCCAGTTAGTTTAAAAATGTATTGTGTGTTCCTTAGCTCATGTTCCTTAAATTGCAAGCACTCAAAAATATAGACTGAAAAGAAGCAAATATTTACCTGACACCACCATCCTCTATCACTCTTGACCTTTGATAGCCTGGATAAAATGGAATTCAAATCTGAATCATCCTCGTGTGTGTTTGGTTTTTGTATAAGAGAAAGTCAATAGAGCATTTGTAAAAACAAGATCTAGCATGCTTGGTTCAACTCTTCTGAAATATACTTCAGAGCTGACAATTTATACTGTGCAAAGAACTTACATCCTAAGTTGCTTTCTGGATCTCTTTTTCTGATAATTCAGTTGTCTTTTAAACCTTTCCACTTGGTCAATCCAAAGCCAATTCTCTGAGCTTCTGCTTCCTTAAGCATCTCAACAAATTTCCACTGGTTCCCAGCATGCAGTCACCCACACAAAGAGTTTTGAACATTTAGCTGCTAGTTGACCAATCCTGCATCAGGTCAAAAATGAAATGGAGCAGTTATATCTCTTGCACATAACATCAGACTTCCTTCCTACCTCTTTGGGGATGTATGGATTTACCATCAGGTGTAGGAATGTCACTTTAATGAACATGCAAATGCTGAACTCTAGAAAAAGGCAATTTCATTATAGCCTTGCTTCCTAGACTCTCATAGACAAAATTAGCTGTTAGGTTCTCACTAAATTAAGTTATTGTGAGAAGAATATTGAAAAAAATTAAGATAGTAATTGACAGGATTTATAAATTAGTTAAGAAAGGGGGATTGTAACGCTGATTACCTTTGGTTGTTCCCCAAATGGAATAAGAAGAGCATATACACATGAATGCATTTTAACATTAAAAAAGCTCATATGCGGAGAACAAAGCTACCAAAAAAGCCTCAGTTATACTGTCTGCTCAGTGAAGGCTTAGACGCGTAGGTGGGGTTTGCCAATCCCTAGAAACTATCTAGGGCTCAGTCATGCAATTGCTCCATGCACATGGACCCCTCACCTCTGAGTTGGGCACACAGAGTACTGGGGCTACAAGGTGGTGACACATGGTTACACGGCTGGTTGTACCTATGTTCCCTCTCAGGTCTCATATCTTTACCTATCTCAGAGTGAAATTCTGCAATTGTCCCACTCTAAGGCCTTGTCTATGCTACACAGTTTTATTGACAAAACAGTGGAAGTACACACATTGAAATGCTCCTCCTGCTGCTGTAACTCCCCTGCTATGCCGACATAATAAAATTACCTCAATGAGAGGCATAGGGCTTATGTCGGTGCAGTTAGGGCAACGCAGTGTGTGTAGACACTGTATTCTTTATATCAGCTGTTGACAGTCATGCTTGTCAATTTCATGTCTCAGGAGCTGGGCTGCCACCCAGGCTCCCAGTTTGGGCTGCCCCCTGGGCTCTCCACTCCCTATCGGGAGCCCTGCTGCCTCCAGGGATCCCGGTTTCCTGTCGGCAGCACAGCAGGTGACCAGACTCCAGGTGCGGATCTCCCCGTCGGAGGTGAGAAGCCCATGGCAGCTGTCCTCCTGCTCCCAGGCTGAAGCAGGAAGGCGAAAAGCCCCGGGGGGGGGGAAGGAGGGGAGGGAGCAGCTGGGCTTCTAGTGTAGAGGTGCATGGAGCTCAGAGCCCTGGTTCTCAGCCCCACACACTGCCCCTTTTCAGTCAGTGGAAGCACACCACCGACAGAAAGACTGTAGTGTGGGCATCAGCTACTGCAGTAATTGATGTGGTGGCTGTAAGTCGACCTAACATAGGTAGTGTAGACATAGCCTTAGACAGTGTCCTGGGCTCCATCACCCTGTGTAGCAACTGTGTTTACCAACAGGCCCGACTAGGTTTGGCATGTGCAGTTCTTCCCTGCAGGAGTATGTGGCCACTGGTGAATAGTTACCAGACAGCTGTCTTAAACCAAAGTATTGTTTATTTTAACAGTAGGAACAACTCAAAAAGAGCAAAAGGATTTTAAAACTACAAAGAGTTTACACACACATCTGTCTTACCCAAACCCCTACCGTACTCCGATGGTTACATAGACAGGCCTCGTTTTTTTCAGATGTCAGTCTCTGTTTGGCTACCCCAAATCATTTCCCCCTCTCTTGACGAGAGTGTTCCTTTATAAACACCTATAATCCTTTTGTGCTTCTGTGTAGCAAGGGTTTGGGACAAAATTGCTCTGGTAGGCTCAGCAGGAGATCAAGCCAAATGCCTCTAACATTGTCCTTTAACAACTCTCAAGTGTTTGCTGAGAGGTGGCTTATCTTGAGCTATTCATTGGCTTCCTGCTAGTTTTTCCTTACATTGCTCCTGTGATAAACCCATTATATCCATACCGTAAACATTCTAGTTACCAGGTCAACATACACTATTCATAGATTATTACAGTACAGCTCCAAATCCATCACAGGTGGGGCCCAGGGTCTTGACTTTCTGTTGTAATTTGGCTCTGAGCAAACCTTTAGGCTGTCAGAACTGACACATTTTCCAGATATCACCCAATTTCATTGCATATACTAGATGAGCAGGTGACGAATTCAAAGGGGTGGAATCAATGGTTAATCTGTAGCTCTAATGCATTTGTTTCATAGTGCACCTGTACCTCAAATGGTCTTCTGAGCTAGCTAAAGGAAATATATCTTAAGCAACTAAGAAAAAAATTATATATATATGTATATACATAAAAACCCTTGTACATGACCAAACATACGAAGAACTAATGCAGAGACCAATGATGAGCAAAATTTTGAAATGACAAATGTGCTGCAATATTTAGGCATAACAGAAAGAGGCTAATTGTCTCTTAATGACCTGGGTTTCTGCTAGACAGTCCTTTGGTATTTGTACAGCACTTAGTACAATGGGGTTCTGGCCCATGACTAGGGCTCCTAGGTGTTACAGTAATACAAATATAATAATAGTAAGAATCTTAATGTATGATATTTTGGCATTTCAGTTCCTCATTTATGTATTAGGCCTGATATAGACAGGGAAATTAGGTTGGTATAACTACTTCACTCAGGTGTGTAAAAAATCCACACCCTTGAGTAATGCAATTAAACCCACCAACCCCAGGGTGTGGACGGTGCTATGGCAAGGGGAGGACTTCTCCTACCAACATAGATACTGCCTCTCAGGGAAGTAGAGTATTGTCAACAACAGGAGAAGGCCTCCCATCGATGTAAGTAGCATCTCCACTGAAGTGCTACAGCGGCACAGCTGCAGTGTCTAAGGCCATGTCTACACCAGTACTTGTGTTGGCAAAACTTTGTTCACTCAGGGGTGTGAAAAATCGGTACAGCTGTGCCGCTGTAAGCTTGTAAGTGTAGACATAGCCTAAGAGTAGACCTGCCCATAGTTTAACAAAGAGTCAACTAAGATTTCTCATGTTCATTATTCCTTTCATAGACCATAACACTCCTTGTGACCTGGTCATTTCTAATATGTAATTACAGTTCGATACAATAGTTAGGCAATTTAAAAAAAATCTCTGCATAGTAAAAAACCCTTATGAAAAAGGTCACAATAGATGTTTAGTAGTCAGTTTGAAAAGATAATCACTTCACTTGTTTAAGAGCCTATAACCTAACAATTTCAATGTACTCAAATTGATTAAACAACATTATTAACTCTGACCTTCGTGTGTTAAATCAAAGCCTATTTTGAATTATAAATGACCTCAAAAGAGTCTAAAAACAGAAATATCCCTTATTGTTTTTTCAAGCTCACTTTTTTAGTCCTTAAGTTGGGAAAAAAATGAGACTGATGTTGACATAGTAATGTGTCTATAATGAATAAATAGAAGATTTTAAAGTTCTAACCCACCAGCAGTCTCATTTATCATTCTATTTTTTGGAAGGGAAATGAAAGATTTAAATGTCAAAGCTATAATGTCAGGACTGTTTATAATGTCAAGTGTTGCTTGTTGCATACCCTGGCTGTCTGCTGTATTGATCAAGCCAGCAACTGGTATAATAATTACAGATGATGTGGCACATATCATGTGCAATTGGACACAGATTTGAGGTGAATTTGGGAGAAAAACATTTTCATTTTCAAGCCTTGATAATTTTCCTTCATCTATGTGGTGCAATAACCCAGGCAAGTATTAATGTGCATGAAGCTGGTGCTTTCAAAAGAAACTAGCACCGGTGTCATGCCCCATGGTATGATCAGCCAATGAGAATTTATTCTTATAATATAATGCTTGTAATTTGATAACTGTTGAAGATTTGAGAGAGACTCAATCCTCAGTGGAACCAGAGAGAACTATAATTCTGCCTTTGCAGTCCGCTCATGAAGTTTCTTTTCAGCTCAGGCAACTAATCTTATTATTTATAAAGTAAAATTGTGGGATTTTTTAAACTGTCTTCTGGACTTTTTAATAATTGCTCCATAAGGAGCTGTGTTACTCAAGAAGTTCCAAAGGCTAATGAATTGATTAATGTTTGCATTAAGATTAAGGTGAGAAGAAAACTAGGTTTAATAAGCCCCCCATCGAATATCAAAGCATTAAGTCATTTTAATTTACAGATGTAATAAAACCAAGAACAGCTTTTCCAAATGGATGTTTATCTCTGGCACAGTAAGCTGATTGAGGTGTTTCCCAGATAATCCACTCCTATTTTAAGCTTCATTCTTAATTGATCCAGATAGAAGCCAATCCTATCTAATGGTTTATCACCACATTGTAAATAGCAGGTTAAACAACCTGTACTTAAAAGAAGCAATTTCATTAACTCAAGGTCTTCTGCAAAGGTTAATTTTTGTACTGTTATCAGTGTTTATCCATTACTCAGAACGGTGTAGATAGTGACAGAGAGGCTGGTTGTACTGCAACAAATAGATAAAGTTTGATGTTCAGTGGCTGCTGCATCCATTGACAAGAAAGAAAGAAAGAAAGGAAAAAAAGGTACGGACTCAAGGGTGAAATCTCTGAAGTGACAATTATTCCTGGAGTTTGACGTCAGTGACTGTCTATGCAGAGCTTGGAAAATTTAAAGCTCTGTGAAAGTACTAAATATTATCTTCCCTGCAATATCCGTGGTGTCACAGACCCCACTCAGGGTCAGAAAACCTCAGATGCTGTGCCGCCTCCCACTTTGTATGACTTTAAGTACATTGGAAAGGTCAAAACTTTTTGAAATCAGTTCCAAGAGGCTTGCGTCACTTTCCACACCATTGATAAACTCTTCTAATGTCAGTTCACCTAAAATGAAATAAAATGCAGGTTAGAAACTGGAGGCCACAGGTTATTAGATCCCTCTTAGCCCTGTTGTAATAATTGGGCTTACAAATTTACTCCACTTGTGAGCATCACTGTGGGAAAATAGATTAAAGTTTATAAAATGTCACAATAACCTATAACAATAAATGTTGATGAGAAAAGGTGCAAAAGGGAAACAGAAAGATAGAATTAGTCCAAACAAAAAGGCCTACTGATATAACTCAAGGAGTGTGTCAAGATCATGCCTGGTAAACAAGAGGAGTGTGGGACTGGAAATCAGTGAACCCAAACTGATATGTCAGAAATTAGGCCTAACTGGTGGACAAAATAATGAGAGGATGAGCTATTCTGTCCATCAATCCCTTTTGGGAGCCTTAAAAGAAAAGACTTTGGGAGGGAAATTAGGAGAGACGCTGAAAAGAAGCTGTCTACTGACAACCTCTGCAGTGAGCTTAACCATCATGGCTAACACTCTCACCATCTCCAGGGACCCCAGGATCTACTGTAATACTGTTGGGCATTTGTCAACCTGATATTGAGAAATGTCCTGACCAGACCAGGCCTTGAGAGAAATTAAGATGACATCACCACCTCCACTGATGCTGGCTGAATCCCAAACACCACCTGGGCTGTGAAAGACTATCACCTCCCTCCGCCGCACCCCCCTTGTTTATCCTTTTCCTGCCACACCTAATTTCTTCTCTTTCCTATCCCTCTCCTTTTTCCTTCTGTCTAATAAGAGTCTAGCTTAGCTGGCCATTTTACAATACCGCTGGAAACCTGTGACCAGAAAGGCAGCTAAAAGCAATGCCCTAATAGCCTGACACAGGTCCTGGTTGCCAGGTCTTGGAGTGGCTCAATAGACCGTGAGCCGTGCCTGTGTTTTTCCAGAAGTGAGGTTGCAAGTGAAAGTCAACACCAGAGATAGAAGCTGCATTTTCTATCTTTGCTGTTCTTTTCTCTCCCCTCTAGTGTGTTTGTCTTGTTTTGTCTATCAGGAAATGGGATCCAACTTTACAACAGCAACTCCAGTCGATTTTAACTAACTTCTCTTTTCCCCAAAAAGGGCAGTTGTTACCATCTTTAATACCATCTAAAAGATTGTCAAACAAAGGGTTTTCTTTTAAAAGCTGTCTACAGCTAAAGGGAAAGGGAACAAGGGATGTTGTTGAAATGAAAGCCTTAATTAATATCTCACTCTTCATAGGCTTTGACTGTTTTTCCTTTTTTTCTGTATCTTTAATAAATGGTTTAAACGATTGTTAATGATGTGTTTACCATCGCACTAGGCAAGCTGAGGTGCCTGTATACTAAACCCCAAATCTTGTTTAACACTGTTTAATGTTGGGCAGTGACTGGGATACGTTAACTCCTTTGACTCTTTGGACCCATATAGTCCATCTAAATTAACACAATACTCAAGGGATGGCTATTTTCTGTGAGTTGGGACCCTTGTTATTTTCCTGTTCTGTCTTACTCAAGATCTGAACAGAGATCACTGGGAGTATGGAACTGGCATTGCCTACCCTGCCTGTTTTATTTCAAACTCTGAAAATCAGATCATAGGTAGTTTTTGTCTGTTAACAGAGGAACTAATCAACCACAACTCTCACTGAAATCAATGGCAGCTGTGAATGCTCTGCATTTCCTGGGGGTGGAGGTTGGGGAGGGGGGAAAGGCCACTAGTGAAAGCTGCATAAAGGCGAAACTTAACTGCACAGCCCTATAAAGGAAATGATAACACTTATGCAGGCTCCTCCAAACTATGGTGTTTACAGTTAGCCAGCTGCACAGCAACATCTATTCTCAGCTGTAGTAATTAGTCCTGATGTATTTGAAGCCTGTGTTGTAACTGGACACTCAGAGCACAAATATTGATTAGATAATGACAGACTCATGTAAAGTGCTCCAGATTTCCAGAGTCTGTGCTGAACACCAGAATTACTTAAAGACAGTGATGAGATGCAGCTATCAGAACTAGGAAGAAACAGTTTACTTTTAGTCTGATTTTCTACCATCAGAAGCACTGGAGCACCTCCTCCAAAATACTAGGCCCAAATCCTGGTCTGATTTCAATGTTATTTACAGATTCTTTTTGCTGTGGATTACTGATTACAGTCCAATTGCTACATAAATCAGTTTCATTAACAGCAGAAAGCATAACAATATGATTGATTGTAGAGTCCAGAACATTGGCATTTGACATTTGGAGCCTGGAATCTGAGTTCTGACAAAAGATGAGCCAAATGACAGGAAAAGTGCATCCAAGGGGATACTATTTATGATCTGTAAATACTGCACACAGGTTATTTTTAAAACTAAACGTAAGGTACCAATAGCTATACAATAAAAATCTGATAATGCATGACCTTGCTACACAATATTTTCCTAATATTGCTGATTTGTCAGCAATTGTGGTAATAGTCACACAGATGTTATGTGATTGCTACTGAGAGAGCGATGTGATCTGCATGATCACCACTGGCAGGAGAGGTGACCAAAAGATACTATTAAGATGTGGCCCAAATTATGAAGAAGTTTGACGACTTCATATTATAAACATTTGCCCCAACTCCAAATGGTGGATCAAGATTTTAGTTTCCAAATGCATTTTCAATTCTATGTTGTCTTGTGATGCACAGTATTTTAGAAAAAAACAATATGGGGGCCCTACAGCCATTAGTCTTAAAGGTGCCACAGGACCCTCTGTTGCTTTTTACAGATTCAGCCTAACACGGCTACCCCTCTGATACTTTACAGCCATTATGTGCATGTAAGTCAATGGGCCTGATGATACTCTAGTTCAGGGGTGGGCAAACTTTTTGGCCCGAGGGCCACATCTGGGTGGGGAAATTGCATGCAGGGCCATGAATGTAAGGCTGGGGCAGGGGGTTGGGGTGTGGGAGGGGGTGTAGTGTGCAGGATGGGGCTTAGGGCAAGGGGTTGGGGCACAGGAGGGGTGTGGGGTGTACAAGGGGGCTCAGGGCAGGGGGTTGGGGTGCAGGAGGGGTGTGTTGGGGGCTCAAGGCGGGGGTTAGGAGGATCAGGGTAGGGGGTTTGGTACAGGAGGGGTGCAGGGTGTACAAGGGGGCTCAGGGCAGAGGGTTGGGTGCAGGAGGGTTCTGGGTATGGCAGGGGGCTCAGGGTGTGGCAGGGGGCTGAGGTGCGGGCTCTGGCCTGGCACCACTTACCTGGAGCAGCTCCAGGGTGGCAGTGGCACACAGCAGGCTAAGACAGGTTCCCTGCCTGCCCTGGCCCAGCGCCACTCCCGGAAGTGGCTGGCACCATGTCCCTGCGGCCCCTGGGGGAGGGAGGGCAGAGAGCTCCCTCACCTGCGGGTACCTCCCCTGAAGCTCCCCGATCCTGGCCAATGGGAGCTGCAGGGCAGTGCCTGCAGGTGAGGGCCGTGCATGGAGCCCTCTGTCTCCCCTCCCCCAGGGGCCACAGGGACTTGGTGTCAGATGCTTCCAGCAGCGGCACGGGGCCCGTGGTTCCACAGGAGTGGCAATTCCACGAGGCGGATCCAAAGCCCCGATGGGCCGGATCCAGCTCGCAGGCTGTAGTTTGCGCACCTCTGCTCTAGTTGATACAACAGTTGAAATCAGGAGTAACTCCTCTGACATACATGTAAATGAGAGAAGAATGAGGCCTACTACTACTGCTAATCACTTCAATCTTTTTATACATATATATTCAATATTCCCCCCATTCCTCCCAAAAAAAAAACAATTACAAAGTCAAGTGAAGTGGTACAGACTCTTACCATCATTGTTTATATCTATCTTCTGAAATACCATGTTTGTGAACTCTTCAGGAGTCATACTCTGGTTGCCATTAATAGCCTGGATAGCCTGAAAACACAAATAAAGGAAGAGTTTTCAGGGTTTGCTCCCTCAAACTAAGAAAGGACGTGGCAGCAACTGAGGCACTTGGCTGTGACACTTCAGCTTAACAATCCATTTGAGCCACTAAAAGAAACAGCTATGAATTCAAGTAAATCTTCAGTAATGAGGATTGGAAATTTAATTATCATAACAGAGCCTGAAGGATTATAGACCTAATTTACATACCATTAAAGGTCTAGTCAAATCATGTGACACCTCAATTCTGAAACACACTTTAGATTCCACAGCAGGACTTGTATCCTGCCCTAGAGAATTCTATGGTTTGGACAATGCATAATGTTCTGTGCAATTTTAAAAAATAACAACTATATTTTACACAGTGGAATGAACATGGTGAGAAAATTTATGTAACTTTTCTATTGAAAAAAATTTTTTTTTCCAGTGATCACAAATAAATGTCAGACTGATAGCCCTGGATATTGAAGGTCTTTACTTATCCTCTGATTGAGTTAAACAGAAGCTTCTCTACCACTTTCTTGTTAGTGGAGGGACTTACCTCTAGGAGTGAAAATGCAAATTGGTCGCATTCCGTTGCAGTCTTCTCTGCTAAGATTGTCATTTAGTGCCAGTTGTGACGTGATGTAGAAGTATTGCCCACTAATAATGACTGAGACTCCAGCTCCACAATGCACTTGGCAAATGCTTAAGGGATCTGCTGAATCAGGCCTTAGAGTTACTATTATAGTTGTTGATCCACTGGTAGAAGAGAATTGAGGCTATGATTTTAGCCCTTTATTTCTGTTCCTAAATAGGGTGACCAGATAGCACGTGTGAAAAATAGGGGTGGGTTGGGGTGAGAGGTAATAGGCGCTGATATAAGACAAAACCCCAAATATTGGGATTGTCCCTATAAAATTAGAACATCTGGTCACCCTCTTCCTAAATCATCTCCAAAGAGATTTTGTTGAACATTTCAACCCAAATGACTCCTGCAAATTTATAAATAATAATACAATCTATAAATCCCAAGCATTGTATCCGAATATGTTTCAGTATATGGGTTATTTGTAACGATTAGCTATTGATTATTTGTTTGTGATTGATCATGTAAATCTCTTCACTGACTGGATGGCACTTATGAAGAGGCAGAGAGGACTCAGGCATTTCAAAATGCCCACAAATTTGCATGCAGTCACAGGAGTATATGTGAGACTTGTTTTCCATGAATATTTTTGCAAACCAAAAAAAGTCATTGGACAAATATTTGCTGATCATGAAGTAGAAAGATTAGTGTTCATCTCTAAGCACTGCCACCCAAGATTCAGTCTAGCAACAGACATGACAAGTCAACCCTCAGGCTAAGTAAAATGCTGTCAATCAAAAAAGTGGGCCTCTCTACAACAGTGTTCTCTGTATCAACGGGCTAAAGCCACAAAGTATGGCTCGGGAAGCCTATCTTTAATTGTAAATGATGCCAACAGACTCATTAAATATATATGCTCAACAAATTTGCTGTGGATATAACCAGTTATGGATATAGATATTGCCGCACTCCTAATGGTACAGAAAAATCAGACGTTAGAGTTTATTGTTAATTTTTATCTTAATATTGAAATTTAAAGTGTATCATATCCAGCATCTGCTGTGGGAATCTGATCATGACTGTCCTTGCCTTGAGCTATTTTATGGGCAATACTTTAATTAATAGCCAGTCTTTAAGAATAGCTATATGAATTAGTCTGCATTCATCTGAACATACTCCAAATTACATCCATTTTTAGCATTCTACATGAACCTACTGAAGCTTTGGGTAGAAAGTAGTACACTGTATCACGGTTAATTGTAGTGTAGTGGTTTCAGCAAGGGAGCAGGACTTTATCATTTTACATTCAGATCTTAGGTTTACACTGGTTCAGCTTTCCTGTGTAGGGAAGACTTTGGTTATTATTGCACAAAATGAGTGGTACAGTTAAGCTGATGCAAACCAGTGTGTGGACAATCTTATTTGGCATAAGTGATTTATTTAAGTTTATGTTAAATCAATTGGCAACTGGATTAAGTTAAGCTAAAGTAAAAAGAACAGGAGTACTTGTGGCACCTTAGAGACTAACAAATTTATTTGAGCATAAGTTTTCGTGGGCTACAGCCCACTTCTTCAGATGCATAGAATGGAACATATATTGAGGAGATATATATACACACATACAGAGAGCATGAACAGGTGCTCTCTGTATGTGTGTATATATATCTCCTCAATATATGTTCCACTCTATATGCATCCGAAGAAGTGGGCTGTAGACCACGAAAGCTTATGCTCAAATAAATTTGTTAGTCTCTAAGGTGCCACAAGTACTCCTGTTCTTTTTGCGGATACAGACTAACACGGCTGCTACTCTGAAACCTAGAAAATCTCTGTTNCATTCAAACTGAAATAAGAATGTCCACACCGGGGGCTGTGCTGGCGTTAACTCTTGGTTTAAAAATCAATTTAATTTAAATCATTGCAATTTCCCTGGTTAGATAAAGGCCAGCTCAAAGAGTCTACACCTTAGTTTCCCTAGCTACACAAGAGGTGTAACACCTATATTAGAGAAGCGTAAAGTTCAACATGGAGCCAGTGAGCAATCTGGGCCTGCCAACCTCTCCTCTCCCTCTCTTCAGAGCAGCTCAGAAGTATGAGGTCCAGCAACTTCCCTCTTGCCAACATATGGCTAACCTAGCTACCACATCTTGCCTTTCTCGTAATAGCCCTTAAAAGGGTCTCAGCTCTTCTGGAAGATACAGCCACTCATCGGCAGCAGCAACGAATCAGGAGAAGACTCATGTTGACTCTTCATTTAGATTGTATGCTATTTGGAGCAAGAACCTTGTCCTACCTGTCTGTAAAGAGTGCTCCTATATTTTTGATTTGTTTTTAAGACAGTTCCATAAATTTGCAAAGCACCTTAAGCCATTTTAGATGAAATGAACTATTTAAATGCAAATTATTATTCATCAGAGTTGGTTGAATAGGGAAATGATTTTGCAAATAATTTGGCAATTGTTTGGTTCCATGAATTTTTTTGAATTTTTATAAAAAATTATATCACAATAATTTTGAGGTTCTTCCACACATTCATTAAATTTACCAAAACTGCATTTGCTTACTGATAATTGAGTTTTTAAACAAATGTAACTGCTCTGAACACTATTTCAATAAAAGTTGATATTGTGGGAAATTTTACAAAAATTGGGAAATTGTGATAGCATCATTTTTTGTGTGTAAAAAGTTTAGTTTGAGAATAGGCCATTGTTCTATGAAAAAAATGGTTCAAAAATGTTGATCAGCTCTAATCATTATGCTGGTACAGGTTTGTTCTTCTGTATAGTGCAGTTCATCAAAATAATCTCTCTACAGTAAATAACTGATTTATAGTATTTCTCTTTGACTCAAGTGGTACACCTGTAGGATAAGGCTTGAAGTAAAATACTCAGATACATGCACTTCAACAAGCATAAATAATGGCGAGAACATCTCCAACCAGAAACATTTGGTAAACTGTAGTTGAATCATTTACATTACATGGCAAATCACTCCACCAAAGGCAATGTGCTATGTTAAATGGACTTGCTACTGTATATGACTTGCTTACCGTGAATATGCTTAGGAGTTCTTTTTTGTCAATAGATCCATTTCCATCAGCATCATATAGCTTAAAATACCATTTCAGTTTTTGGTCGATTTTCCCTCGTATAACCAAATTTATTGCGGCTATAAACTCCAAAAAGTCTATAAATCCATCCTAAGGAAGATTAAAAAAGTAGTGTTTAACAAGTAAGGTCTGCTTTCATTCTGGCAGCAATCTTGCATAAGCAGGTCATCTAATACAATATAATATAAGCTCATTTATAAAGCACCTTGCTGTGAAAATCTTCCATGGCATTTAAAAAGAATAATACATAGCTCAGCCTAAATCAATGTGGAAAAGAGCCTTAGTACATATCATATCGTCCCCTGTGAGCCATGGGGAAGCTCTGTGCTAAGCAGCTGATATTGACATGGTCTGGAATGGAATTCAGAAAATGGCTTCTCAACATACTTTCATGCCCCAAAGAGGAATTCCAGCAGCCTATCTTCACTGGTACTAATGATACAAAATGATGCTCATTAAAATGTAATGCTTTGAAAAAGTGACTGAAAAATGACATCTTCATACCCAGCAGACCTATTCCCTGTGGTGTTCGTGTGGTAAACTCCACCAGTAAAACAGCGTTAGGGTGGGTATCTCCCCTTCTCCCATCCTCCCCACCCCCCCAATGAATTCTTAAAAAGAACATAAGTAAATAAAACTTTGTCCTACCATCCTACTGTTTACCTGTTGTGGCACCACTCATGTCCCCCAGAGATCCAGAACCCATTCATTTTCTGACTGCTGCCTACTTATAAAGGAACAGTAGTAGTGATACAACACAGAAGGCTTTGAGTATTGCTCCAGCAGCGACTGACAGGACCAGAGCTGGCCAGAGTGCATAAACACCACCACTGCTAGGTAGACTAGCAGTTGCAAGACTTTGGAGTGCTGGGGACACAAGTGGGAGATCTAGAGGCAATTTCACTTTGGGGGTAGGGAAAAAGGGCTGGGACTTGATCTCTTGGTGGGAGGTCATTGTTACAGGACGTTGGGGCCAAGAATTTAGCTTTAACTATAACTCTGGATATTGTTTATCCACATAAGTGTCCAATCTCTCTTCGACTCCAGCTAACAAATTTTGGAATGGCTATAAAAACCTCATGCTTCAGAATTTAAACCAGTCTCTATTGGATTAGGAGGAGACCTTCGTGGGGGACAATAGCCAACATCTGCCTTGTGACGCTGGTAGATCATGCCATGGCCCAGGCCTCACTGAACACTAACAAGTGCATAGCTGGAAACCAGTCTGGCTTACCTGTGGGTTAGTATAGTTAAAATAGATATTAGTGTTATAAGAATATGTGAAGTGTTTAGACTTTATGGAATGCTTGTAGGATGCTGCATGTATTAATCCTACTTATTATATCAATAACCCATACTATAAAAGGTGATACTTAAGTCTTTGCTCCATAACTGTAAAATATTTGTTCTGAAACTGTGTTAACTCACCAAATAGGAAAAAAACTTCACCTAATGCAAAAAGCTGGATTTCTAGAGGAGGTATTATCTCCTGCCCATCAGGAAGGACTATTGAATCCAAATGGGCCATTATGGAACAAAGACTTTGTTGATTGCTCCCCCACCACCCACCCATGTGCAGAAGTGCTTGACCTATCAGCTTGGGCTCTAGGGAGGTGGAGATAATAAATCCCTGAGCTGACCAGAGGGCGTTAGGGTCTCTTTGTGCTGTCTGGACTCTGAGGGACAAAGATTCCTAAACATTAGCAAGAGATCCCCAAGCTGCTTGGCTTGGGTTAGCCCCGAATGACATAAAAGCTTGCTTATTATAGAAGCTTCTGTTAACTTTTGAATTTAAGTTTGTATCTCATTTGTGTGTGTGTGTGTGTGTGTGTGCTTACCTGCTTTAACCTTGTAAATAACTCTCACTTCTTTTTCCTGGTTAACAAACCTTTAGTTAGGTTGTTACAGGATTGGCTACAAGCCATGTCTTTGGTGTGAGATCTAGGGTGCAAATTGACATGGGGTAAGTGACTGGTCCTTTGGCACTGGGAGTAACGGGAATATTTTGTGATCTTTTGTGTAAAAGAGACAATATATCACCGAGTGAAGCTTGCCTGGGTGACAAGATAGAACAGAATGCCCAAGGGGACTGTGTGTGGCTCCAAGTTAAGACTGTATAGTGCCTGAGGAGTTTATACTTGTTACTTGGTTGTGAAATCGAATGATAGAGTGGGATTTGTGCCCTGGTTTGTAATGATCTGCCCTGAGGTTGGTATTCTTGCTCATGAACCACTCCGGACAGTATGGCACATCTACTGCAGCATTTTTTGCTCCTTCTCTGAAGCATGTAATGCTGGCCACTCTCAGAGAGGGGACACTAGATTAGATGGTCCACAGATCTGATCCAGTTTGATAGTTTCTATGATATGAAGTAGTGCTGAAGATGGAGAAAGCGAAGAAGAATTTGAAGGGGAATTTACTCCAGTCATATCTCAATCACATATCAAAAATTCGCAGTTGGGTAATTTTCTTGTGATCTTCCTCAAGGGTCTGAATCATATCTCTTTGAAGGATCTGGCCGATATTCATGTTAATAATAAAAGAGAGGCAGTATTGCAAGGACTGCCTGGGTATTTAAGAAGTTATAATTTGTAACTTATAGTTACTGCCAGAACATTAAGAGGCATTTGGATTGTTGAGGACTTTGCAATTAATAAATGCTAAAATCCTCATTTGGTGCTCACGTGAAACAATAATGTTAATGAATAAAAACTCTTTAAAAAGAAGACTATACAAAGGGAGAAAATAGGGGACTATGTTCAAGTGTTTAAAGAGATCAGTCCTTGCTTGAAAGTTTTAAATGATAGAAATTGTTCTTGTAGGTGGTGGCTCTCAGGATTTTAATAGACCATAAGAAGTTTCTTGTTTCTTCTCCAAAAAGAAACACATATATAAAATGTGAGAGGCAAGAACACCGAGAGCTGTGAAAATGTACCTTCTGTCTCTGGTCTGTAAGTCAGCTGCTTGAAGACAGACAACACGAGTCAATTAAGACCTCTGGGAATCACAGCTAACTATTAATGAGATCAAGGTGCTCAGAAATTATTTTCAACCTTGCTAAGCTGGTCACAGCCAAGGGTTGCAAGATTAGATCTATCCTAACTGGCTAACACAGACCCTTACTCCAATATAGTGTGAATAATTTTCTGGTCCAGGAAGAGGCAAGCCCAAAAGGTGTGATGGAGCTACCTGGATCCCGGTGTCTTGTAGTGATAGGGACTTTTCCATTAACTAGTGGAATTATTTTTACTGGTGTAATATAGATAAGAATATGGTGCTTAGCATTTACACCCTTCCAATAATCATATAAAGATAGATTCTTCATTCATGGTTAGGGGATAAACAGATTGTCAGTGAAATTTGCCAGCCATTGCATGAAGGTGTTAAGACCAAGCCTGATACCGAACCTGACAATATGAAATTGGACACCTCTCCAGAATTTGGTGTGTCATGTAGCACAACCTTCTTTGGACAGTGTCTAGTCTACATGGCAGTATCATGTCCACACCAGTTTAAATTTTGATTTTTCAAGTGTGATTTCATGAAACAATTTATAAAAAGTTTTACTGAAACCCAGATTTATTATACTGAGTGTGTGACCTTCTTCCTTTAATTTTATAATTGTGTTAAGAAAGTGATCAGATGTGTCTGGCACTGTTGCTTTTTGAGAAGTTCATGCTGCTTATTTCTCATGGAACTACAGATAAACTTTAGACTTACTCAGCAACTATTACCAGGATCTACTTTCTTCCCTCTCTCTGGCCTGGTTTACACTACGAGGTTAGGTCAAATTTAGCCGCGTTAGGTTGATTTTAAAATGAATGTGTCTACACAACCAACCCCGTTCCATCGACCTAAAGGGCTCTTAAAATCGACTTCTGTACTCCTCCCCAATGAGGGGAGTAGCGCTAAAATCGACTTTGCTGAGTTGAATTTGGGGTAGTGGAGATGCAATTCAGCGGTATTGGCGTCCAGGAGCTATCCCAAAGTGTGCCAATGTCACTGCTCTGGACAGCACTTTGAACTCTGATGCACTAGCCAGGTACACAGGAAAAGCCTCAGGAAATTTTGAATTTCATTTCCTGTTCTCCGGGCCAGCTCCAGGCACCAGCCGACCAAGCACGTGCTTGGGGTGGCACCTTGTAAGGGGCGGCCAATCTTGGGGTGGCGAGGCGGCACTCGGGTTTTTTTTAAATTTTTTTTTTTTTGTTTGGTGGGACAGCACTTGGGTTTTTTTTTTGGTTTTGTTTTTGTTTCGGCAGGGCGGCACTCGGGGTGGGGTTGTTACAGTGGGGCTGTGCTGTTTTTGATACCCTTGATAACAGAACATCAGTGATTGCATTGGCTGCTTGGATCACAGCAGTCCCCACAGTAGATTTGTCCACTCCAAATTGATTCCCGACTGACCGGTAGCTGTCTGGCGTTGCAAGTTTCCACAGGGCTATCACCACTCGCTTCTCAACTGTCAGGGCAGCTCTCATCTTGGTATTCCTGTGCTTCAGGGCAGGGGAAAGCGACTCACAAAGTTCAAGGAAAGTGACGTTACGCCTGCAAAACTTTCGCAGCCACTGTGAATTATCCCATACCGGCAACACTATGTGGTCCCACCAGTCTGTGCTTGTTTGCCAGGCCCAGAATAGATGTTCCACTGTATCAACCAGCCCCACTGCTGCTATGATATCCCAATTGCAATCACTGACATTCTGTTATCAAGGGTAGTGACTCTGGGAAATGTGCAGGTCATAGTGGATGGCTTTGCTGCAATGGGGTTCCCTAACTGTGGTGGGGCGATAGACGGAACTCATATCTCTGTCTTGGCACTGGACCACCTTGTCAACCAGTATGTAAACCGCAAGGGGTACTTCTCAATGGTGCTGCAAGCACTGGTGGATCACAAGGGACGTTTCACTGACATCAATGTGGGATGGCCGGGAAAGGTGCATGACACTCACATCAAGCCTGTGTTTTCAGGAATGTCTGTGTCCATGTCCTCCTCACAATCGTCCTCGTGCTGGCATCTCTTAGCCAGTTTTGCACATACTGCAGGATAATGTGTGAGGTGTTTACAATGCTCACAACAGCAGCGGTGAGCTGAGCGGGCTCCATGCTTGCCATGCTATGGTGTCTGCATGGGTAACCCAGGCAAAAAGGCACAAAACGATTGTCTGCCGTTGCTTTCATGGAGGGAGGGAGGGAGGGAGAGAGGGAAGACTGACGACATGTACCCAAAACCACCCACAACAATGTTTTTGCCCCATCAGGCATTGGGAGCTTAACCCAGAATTTCAATGGGCAGCGGAGACTGTGGGAACTGTGGGATAGCTACCCACAGTGCAACGCTCCGTGAGTCGATGCTAGCCAGGGTATTGAGGATGCACTCCCCTGACTTAATGCACTTAGTGGGGACGTACACAATCAACTGTATAAAATCGATTTCTAAAGATTAAGTCAATTTTATAGAAATCAATTTTGTAGTGTAAACATACCCCCTCTCTCACTCTATTTTATTTTGGTTTTTGGAGAATGCTATCACATCTGTGTCTTTCCTGTAATCTGGTTCCACTGGTGTTTCTCTGGCTTTTTTTTTTTTTTTTTTTTTTTAAGTGTCAACAGTTGAGGAAGTTTATTAGCTAACCTGTTAGCATGCTGGGCTACAGGATGCTGGTATATAATGTGCTGAGTTGTCATTTGCATGTGTGCATATCCACCCACTCCCTAAGTAATGATGGGCTGTCAGGCCAAGATGAAAAGCCTGGCTAACAGTGAGATTGAAACCAACATAGCTAATCATGCCTCACCAGCAAAAACTATAGACCTGCAAAAACCTTGAGCCACATCGTAGCCTGAGCAGCCAGTGTACCAGAGGAAGGGAGGGATAAAGATGCTTTTGTCACAGCAACAGGGTTAGCCTTTGATAAATGAGTATTTCTTGAGTATCTATCCCTGAAGCATCATCCCATGATAGTATTTAGTAACCATTTTCTGGAAAAGGAATTGCCACAATATTTCCATCTGGTACCAGGATAAGGAGACCCCCCCCCAAAAAAAATCACAATATTTTTTTTATTTGAGATTTCCAACTCAGTTTTGTTTACTCAGGACTGGAGGTTTGGCTAATTTTGACAGTTTTAAATTAGGAGCTCAAATGTCTGGAAAAACTAAAGAAGGATAAGTTGTTGGATGCCTGTCCAAACAGAACTCTGAACATTTTGAAGTTCATCCATTTCTATTTGGTAATCTAGGTAGAGTTTACACTACAGGGTTAGGCCAATGTAAGCTGCATTAAGTTGACCTAGCTGTGGAAGTGTCGTCACTAAAATTTGGCTCCCACCGGCATAAGTGCCTCTGTACGCTGATTTAGTAACACCACCTCCCTGAGCAGCGTAGAGTTATAGTTAATGTAATTAGGTTGACACCGTGTCAGTGTGGACACTGTGTTGCTTATGTAGACTGTTACTGGCTTTGAGGAGCAGTCCCACACTGCCCCAACACTGACAATACAATCAATACAAGTGCTCCGGGTGAGGATGCGCACTGCTGACACAAGGAGCAGAGTGTGCACACGCACAAGCTACTTAATAACTGCAGTGGCTATATGCCAACATAATTTAGTAGTGTAGAAATTGGCTGAGGCACTGAGAGGCTGTGCAGAACACTTATTAGACTCCCAAGCTCGTATCAAAATTCTTTTTTAAATGCAGGCAGATACGCGGCATGCCTACCCAATACATACTGTAATAAAAGTGTGACACAGGAGTGCTGATAAGAGATTGAAATATATTTCCTGTCTCCAGCTACATGACATCCATCAGCTCTACAAAGATAATACCCCTTTCAAAATGAAGGGTTCATGTAGCTCACTATGTTGTGCCTATAAGTGCAGTGCTCAACAGGGGAATTAGCACTCTAAGGGCTCTGTCCCCCTGGATAGGACACAGCAATAAGTAGCCTAAGGGCTCCGTGAGTAGACCCGCTGGCCTCAAGTGAGTAGGCCACCAGCCCCCAAAAGGAGGAGGTGGCAAGGGAGTAAGGGGACCCGGGCCTGCTCTAGTCCACTGGGTCCCAGCTCAGGGCCTTGACAGTGGCCGAGAGTTCTGCCACTTGGTCATCGGGGATCCCACCGAAACATGTGGACCTAGACTCTGGCAACACAACTGAACTAATATCTGGTGTCCCTGGGCTACTTCTTACTACCCCTTCTGAGTGTACCTTGGTCTCTTGGTCCCAAAGCTGGACCAAGAGACCAAGGTACACTCAGAAGGGGTAGTAATTTTACCACTTATGTTTGTTCCTCCACAGACCCCCAGGTTCGCCTAACATCTCCCTGGGGAGAGCCCTCAGAATAGTTGCCACGTACATTAGATGGTCCTCCCAGCGGCGACTGTATACCACCACATCATCGAGATAAGTGGTGGCTACTCAGTGTGGGGCTGGAGTAGGTGGCCCATTAGTCGCTGGAATGTTTCAGGGGTGCCATGAAGGCTGAAAGGCATCCAGGAGAATTGATAGAGCCTGCTTGGGGTGACAAAGGCTCTTTTCCCCCTTGATCCTGGATCAAGTGGGTTTTGCCAATAACTCTTGATGAGATTGAGGGTTGTTATGTACCGGGCCTCTCAGAGTCAATTGAGCAGCTTGTCAATCTGGGGCATTGGATAGGCATCGAATTTGGAGAAGGCATTGACCTTCTGAAAATGGATGCAGAAGCAAAGGGTCCTTTCCAGCTTTGGGACCAGCACTATGGGGTTGCGCCATGTGCTCTTCGACCTTTTGATAACCCTTAGGTCCACCATCACCTGGACCTCCTTCTCTACCACCTCCCACATTCGCTGCGGGAGGGGTCACGTTGCCTCATGGATTACCTCTCCTGATTTTGTCATGATGGTGTGCTGGACCAGGGTGCTTTGGCCCAGTAAGGCCGTGAAGGTCCTGGGAAAGGTCTTCAACAGGCATATGGCCTGCTTCTCCTATATGAGGGTGTCTCTGAGTAGGGGCTTTTTGGAGTAAGCGGTCCCAGGGACCTGGGGACCCAGGTCTGGTTTGGAAGGTATGGGGCAATTAGCAGCCCTTCCCACTCATGCCACAGCTTCAGGAGATTGACGTGGTATAGCTATCACTTCCTTTGTCATTCGGGTTGCCGGTTTTCATATCGCCTCTGTCATTGGGCTAGGAGTTTTGACTCCTCCAAGGAAAGTCAGAGGAGAACCCAATCACTGGGTTCAAAGGCCTGTGTCCAGGCTCCCTTGTTGTATGTTCTCACCTGTGCCTCTCTAGGCAGCCTGCAAGCTCTCCCTCGCCAGGCATCCTATAACTGTAGCAGATATTGTAGAGGCCCTGGGCCTGTGACGATGTCTGTTCCGAGGTTTCCCCCATTAGGCTGAGCAGGTCCAGAGGCTAGCAACTGTACAGCAGTTTGAAGGGTGAGAACTTTGTGGAGGATTAGGACACGTCCCTGATGGTGAGCAGCAGGGGTGGGATTAATTATTCCCACTGGCGCAGGTCCCTGGGTGGAAACTTGCAGAGCATGTCCTTCAGCATTCTGTTGAACTGCTTGACCAGCCCATCGGTTTGGGGGTGATAGACTGAAGTCTGCAGCTTCTTGATCCCAGAAGCCCACAGACCTGGTGGAGTTGCCAGGATGTAAAATCTGCTCCCTGGTCAGTAAGGATCTCTTGGGGCAAGCCCACCCAGCTGAAGACCTTCAAAACTTCCACCACGATGGTTCGAGCGGTGGTGTTCCTTAGCGGGATGGTCTTGGGGAAGCGAGTGGTGTAATCCATAGTCACCAGGATAGAGAGGAACCAGGAGATGCTCTGGGCTAGGGGCCCCACCAGGTACATTGCTCTGAAAGGGGGACCAGGGGAGCCTTTCACACTTCCCAAAAGGTCACCAGGGTAATGTCCAAGGTGTCACCCATTACGCCTTTTCTCACCTATAGTTTCAGGCCTCGTCATTTGGTAGCCCATGCTAGGCTGCCTGGGCTGTCCTAAACCCTGTCCATATTTAGTGGGTTAAAGGTTAGTTCAGACTCCATGCCCACTCAGATGTTTAACCTCTTTGCTAAGATGGCCAGCAAGAATGTCAGTTAGTGACCATCTTGACAGGAATTTGGCAATGTGAGGATCTGCCCACTAGGAACTGGGCTGAGAACACATTTTACACAGATCACCGAATCTAATAGGCTCTGAAAAGATAGATTTTGCCCCTACCAATTTGATCTGATGACTGAGAGGCAAAATGTGAGAGTTTTATGTATATTTCACTATATTGCAGGGTTGGGGTATTTTGTTTTTGTTTTTTTGAGGTTTTTTTAAAGTATCAGTGCTTGATTAACAAAAAATAGAACTGTGCTGACGAGACTCCAAACAGGCGTGGGGATTTGGTGCTTATATACAATTAATCTCTTGTGCTAACTCGGAGGCTCCATGAGAAAGAGTTAAGCTGTTCTTTCTCTATATAGGACATGCACAACAGGGAGCCCATTAACACTCAGCCACCACTGGGGCTTTTTTTTTTTTTTTTTTGGAACTATTCTGGTCACAGCTCTAAACCTGGGTACAACTTTAGGAACAAGCACTAGAAAATTAGACAAAAATCCTACAATGACTATAATTTGTTTCCATTTAACTTCTAGGAGGCCCTGGGCCCAGGCCTGTATAAATGCAGAAAAGTAGTGGGGAGAAGAAAACAAAGGAGGGTGCAATGTCATAGGAGCTGTGCACCAGCCTCTCTGTAACCCAAGAACCTCTAGATGCCAACTGGCAAGGGGGTTCAGAGGGGTTACAGGAATCTCTTGGGTCTGGCATCCACAATCTAGTTTCCCAATGTGTGTCATGTGAGATCTCAAAAGCTGGTGTCACATTGGTCATCAATACCATTGCAGAATGCATTTACGAATGTTGCGTAAGGAGTTCTGTAGATACCCTGAAAATATGTTCTTTCTTACAGCTTGTTTCTAAGTATTGGTCACCAGCAAAAATGAAAAACAGGTTTTCTGTCAGACAAGAGGTGTTCAGCCATCTGTTTACATGTAAACTGAGTATTGTCTCTTTCACAATGGGCAATTATTAGCATTTTATGTTAAATGCTACTGAAGAGCTGATGGGAACTTCAGAAAGACACTAATGGGAAGAGAGAAACAGCAGAAGAGGGGAATCCCTGTCTGGGGGTGCAGATCAAAGGCTTACTCTACAAAAAAGACACCCAGGCACCCTTCACTGAGGAAGTAAATGGACAGCAAGTTTGCTTGATGGAAAAAGGGATCTCAGCCAGGCTTGGTAGAAAAGACTGGCAAGAACTTTGGTTGAGATAAACGTCTTTAGATGGGAGGTTAACCTGCTAGTTAAGTTTAGTCTCTAGAAAGTGTGTTACGATTTTGTTTTATAAGTAATCATTTGTTTCCAAAATTCTTACTCACGAGCACTTGGGTCTTTGTTCTTTGATAATAGCTATATTTATCATGAAAACAAGAATAAGTTTAAGTGCTGTGGTGTTAAGCACAGTGATGGTCCTGAGTTGAATCTTACAAGCTGGTGTGTACTGTTCCCTTGGGAACTGCAGGTCACTTAATTCTGTAAGTGTTCTGTGGATAAGGGGCTGGACGCTGCAGGGTTGGTGTGTGCCTATTGTTACCAATACAGAGAGAACAAGGCCTGGAAAGCAGCGCTTGTGCTGCCAGAGGCTGGTGGTTTCAGGGAGGTGATCCACGACAGGCACAGACAAGACGTCATCATGCTAAAGGCAGGAGATGGTGAGGTGCCTCACAAACCTGGCAACCCACGGGGAGCATCACACTCCTTTAAAGTGACAAAGAGGCAGCTCTACTGTCTTAAACCTAAACATCAGCCTAGCTACTTTCATGAACACAGAACTCTAGAGATAACGAAGACCAAAACCCTTTATTTAAGCCACTACACAAAATAAAAGTGGGGAATTCAGATAAAATGGATCCCTGACCTAAAACACCCAGTTTTGGGGTTAGCAACCAACCTTCTCCCTACTCCCACCCACAAAACACTAACCAACAAAACAAAAACAGCAACACCTAGTTCTAGTACAGATGAGCAAATTCACACACCAAAAAACTTAATTCTTGGATCCGTTTTTTAATATTCGATTCCTATGCAATTTTTCTCAATGCACTGTGACAATGTAGACCCTACAATAACACCAGAAGCTTGCATTTGAATAAAACTTCAAACAAAAAAAAAAATCTGGACTTGCTAGCCCTGTAACTAGTCCAATGCAACTGGTCTAAGTGGCTACCCTTATTAGGCAACTTCCTGATTTTTATTAAATCTCCCAAAATATATTGACAAGAGTTCTGTTCCACTGCTCCTAGCACATCTCCTCCTTTAAGCAACCTTTGCCTCTTAGAGCAGGTGTTCAACATGTGTTGCGCTGCCATGCTAGAGAAGTAGCTTTCATTCCCAGGCCCTGTCCCTTGCTCACTATGCTTACAGGGTTAAAAGCCCCAGAGAGACAGTCAACAGATCATGTGAGGAGGGAGTTCCTCAAGTGAGTCAGTGGAGACTCCTCAGTGTGTGTGGGCATTAGTGGTGGACATTCTCCCCTGCTCCCCTGAGAACTGTTCAGCTCTAATGAGCACTGGAGAAAGCAGACATTAAAACTGGAGACGGGGGAGTTATGTTTTGAGCTGGCTTTCAAATATCCTTAAAAATTCCCAGCAAAATTAAATCGAAGCAACCAAATTCTGAATGGTTTGGGTTGGAAACCATGAAAAAAAATTGGCTGGAGAGAAGGAAATTAAATGATTAGTTACTAAACAAAGGTTAACACTGAAAGGCTAAATAGGAGCACTATTTACTTCCAGTTAATTATTTTAGTTGAATTACATGATGCTTCTGCTGAAGGGAATGATACACAATCTTCCAAGATTTGTGTGGCATTTGTATCAAAACCAGATTATGTGAGCCATTTCGATGCACTTATTTTGACAGATTAATCACACTAAATGCAAAAGGGGAAAGCTCTTGCTCTGGATGTAATGAGAAGACATTAGTGTGCAGCTGGCAAGCCTGATGAGGTGTTTAAAGGGGGTTTGTTCAGTAGTAGTTGCATCTCGTAAGGAACGGGGCAATTTATTTTCATCCTTTTATGACAGGATATTGCTTTAGAATGTCAGCTGTGTGCAGTTGCTAGCGGCTGTTCTCTTTAGTCACTCACCAGAGCTCTGTGGCCTGTAAAAAGAAAATGGGGCACTAAAGGAATTATGACATTATGCAACGATAATTAGGTAATACTCTCTAGCACCAGGAATTTAACAAGAACATTATCTTTTTGTATCTAGAATAGTGTTGATAATCTTCAGAATTAGTTAAAAGGCTCTAAACATTGCCCTCTCAATGACCATTCAAACAATTCTTCCTAATTAATTTATTTGCAAGTACTTTAAACAGTCACTTCTGATGTTGTGAATGCACAACTGATTTTAACAGGGCTGAGACTCACGTTTGCACTGAATCAGAATTAATATAAAGCAGGTTAGATGTGACGGCTGATGTTTCTATTCAGCCAGTACTATCAAAGCTGTGTACATTAGTAATAATTTGAGAATTTGCATAATGCCTTGTATCCCAAAGCAATTTCCTAACCACGTAAAAGCAGCGCCACTGAAATGCAGACAACTGTGGGAGAGTGTGAGCCAACCAATTAGCACAAAGCACACTGCTTAACAGCAGTGGCAGAACTAACAGGGATGGCAACTGTGCCCCCCGCCTCCCAGGCCTGGTGTGGTTAGGTGTATGTGTGGTGCCTTTTCAAACCTATTATGCAATTGATAGGAGGTGCAGGACATGAATTTTCACATGGACTGGTGAGCGAGCCTGCCCCCCACTCAGCCTCAGTGGCAGCTCCTGTCCCATGGGGCTGGGTCCCGCCTCCCACTCTGGGCAGTGCAATGGGGCACACCACATCACACAGTGCTGTGACCTCATGCACAGTGTCACAACAGCACTCACTTTGCTCTGGCTGCCCCTCTGTCATGATACAAGGCAGCCGGGCCAAACCTGAATGGTCCCACGGGTCAGGTCACAACACTTAGAATAGGGAGCTGGGTCCAGTGCCATGGGACAGGAGCTGCCCCTGTGGGGTGAATGTGGGGCACGCTTGCTCAATTGCTCTCCCTTCCCTTCCCTCCCCCTGGGCCAATGTAAGGGTTGTGGTGGTGGGGTGGAGGGTGCTGCTGCAGGTGGTCCGTTCCCCCTCAGTAGGGCAAGGAGGAGATTATAGCAGCGGAATGCACACATTGAAGAGAGAAGCACGACCAATGACCCATTACTTTCCCCTTGCCCCCAGTTGCACTCTGCCACTGCTTAACGATGTGGGGAGGGGAAATTTTGGCAAGGAACACTAATGGTGAACCCTCACTCTTAGTAAGAATACCTTGGGCTCATTAAGGGGCTATGCAAACAAGCAGGATCTTGGTTTTAAGTTTGCATCTGAAGGATTCCTATATAGTAAACTGCACAGAACTCTATTTAGCTACATCAGAAGGGTTGCGTTGACTCTACCAGGATGATAAACTTGTAAATCTAGAGAGTCTAGGGATTTCAAATCCAAGGCTTAGACTATTAACACACCCCACACCTTTTAAAACACTTAAGAAACCTGATAAAATAGAAGGAAGAGGTTAAGTATTTGCTGTGGTCAAGTATCAGATTCTGATAGCTTAGACTAACTGTCTGAGGTTTACAGCTAATCCGGTGGTCATGAAGTAAATTGCCTGTAACAGAAAGAACATCTGATGTGTTTCAGGTATTCACAGGGGCTACCAATCTGCCAGTGATACCCTGCAGGGGTACCCAGGGTTGACACACACATCACTACCACCTGCCCCAGTGCAAGGAAACCTTGTCTGTGCCTGCTGCAGGTCAGCTCCTCAACTCCACTGGCTACGCAAGCACTCCCTTCCTAGGCCTTGCAAGCCCTGCTGTTACTTTACAGGTAACAGGCTCTCGAGTCCTCCGAACATCTCCCTGAAGTGTCCAACCACATGGCCAGTGGACACTTGCAGTATTTACAGAATTGCTGTTCCCAAAGAAGCAATACACCCCAGCTTACCAGTTACAGCTCCGATCACCGCTACACTTAACACACAGCACTTAGATGTGTTTATAGTGAGATCAAGTATAAGTGTATTTAACAAAGCCTAGAGATTCAAGTAATAGCAAGTTGGAAAGCAATGATTATATATAAAATAAAATCATAACTCTCATTCTAGAGCTTAGACTTACAAGATACTCATATCTTGTATCATAATGGTCACCCAAAATCCATGCACCACTTTATAGCCAGGGTTGCCTGTGATCCTCCCCTCATGAAATTCAGGCTGGCAGCTTGCCTCCTAGGTGAAGATACTAGTGTGTTCCTTTGCACATCAAGATAAACCAGAACAATTCTTGGTCTTTATTCATAAACAGGGCACCCTGCCCCCTGCTGGTTTTTTTTCATTCTGTAGATTTCCTCTTTTGTCAATTTCACAAACTTATTTAGTCCTTGGCTAAGTAGGCAAATAGTGTGTGGAATAAAATACACAATACACAAATGGCCTGACAGGGAGATAGGTGTCTGTTACCTCTTGCCTGAAAGAAACATGTTGGAGATATTTCACCTCTCAGTGACCTGCCTTAACTCCTGGACCTTAAGAACATATAGATTTCAGAATACATACATAGCTTCATAAATACTATCCATACATATGTTTCACAATTATTGTGGCAACCAGGGAGTAACTGGCTCTCTGTAGTGACCCTCACATGCCACCCTTCCATGAACTATTATGCAGATATCCAACCCTGGGTTCCCACTTATTTCCTTTCACTTTTTTAAAAAGCTTTCTCCCAGTGAAAAAAATTGTGGATAGTTTAAAAAAACAAAAACAAAAACACACCACTGGGATTTCTGCTCATTTTCAAAATGATAATTTTCAGCCAACTTTGAATTGGTATAACTTTTTATTTTGAAATTTAAAATGGAGACATTAGAAATTGTTTTTCCACAAAATGTTTGGCATCAAAACCCCATTTCTCAATACCAAAAATCATCCCAAAAATATAAAATTGGACCAGCTTTCATTTTTACAGTACCTAAATAAATGAGGTCCAATCTTGGTTGGGCCTTCTAGGAAATACTGTAATATAAATTTACAAATAATTAATAATAGATTAGAAGAGCCCACACTCTGAATCTGATCACTCCTTTTATTGCTACAAAGATGGAAACAAACTTTGTGTTGAGTTTGAGGAGCTGAACAAGAAAACGGGGATAAAAAAAAAAAAAGGAAGATTTCCACTTTTTCCACAAAGAAAAAAATATTTACAGAGAAGACAGGAGCTGTTTTTTCCCTTTTTTTCTTTCCTTCCAGAAATTGGATGTCTTGACAAAACTTCTTTTTCTGGGACACAAAGTGCCAAGATTTGTTCTTTCAATGCATTTTGATAGTTACTGCTTCTCAATATTGCCTTTTAGAATACATTGAACACTGGATCTTGGGAGTGAACATGTACATTGATAACTGGATGGGGGCAGCGCTGCTCTTAAATATTAACTGCAGAAAGTACTGGAAATTTCAAGAAGCAGCAACCAATAAATCCAAGAGTCAATTTCTAATAATTGAGAGAAATTGGTCACACAGGGAATACATTTCATTATTTTAAGAGTCAGATGTTTTTGAACATACAGACACCTGAAGATAAAGGAAATTCAGGCCAAGATTTACAAACAGAGGAATCCATTTGTAGGTGCCCAATTTGACATTTGAAAAGGGCCTGATTTTCAGTGCCGAACATGCACCCTGGTCCCAGCCAGGACATCACCCATTAACAACAGATGTGCTGTCCAGAGCGCATGCTTTGTTTGATGACACAACCAGGCATTGGCACCAGAAGGATTGCCAGAAGTATGTATGGGGAGGATAACATGGTGGGAGGGGGGCAGAAGCAACCCAGACAGGCCAAATTTGAGTGGTGTTGCAACCTCGTGCACCAGGAAGGAACAACCTGGCCAATTCTGAGAGAATGGCGCTACAACCCTGGGCACAGGGTCACAACACCACTCAAATTTGGCCTAGTCACCCCTCATCATGCCAACAGAGAAGGGGTTCCACCATTATGCCACCCCTTCATTGTCCCCCTGCCAAGTTAAGGTGCTCAAAAGTGGGGGGCAGGGAGGGCAATGGTATCTCCAAGGAACATGCTACCAGGTTATCTGGCACAAACACTAATAATGTGAGATTATGCTAAAAGCATCATGTGATAGATCAGCAGGAATATGGTATGAAATGGAAGGAGAAATAACCAAGGATGACATATTTCAAGCAATAATACAAGCTACAATTAATGGATGGAGAAGTTAACCCTTCTCACCTGCATTTTAATAGTATAAAAGAACTGTCTACGATTTAGGGAGCACTAGAATTGAAAAACCACAGGAACAAGAAGTCAGGTGTGGAAAGGATAAATGCAAAGTGTCTTCAAATGACTACAGCAGAGAGTCAGAGAAATCATTCTGGCCACAGATGAAAGAGGAAGTAAGTGAGGAGACTTCCTGAGATACAGAGAAGCTCAGTGGAAAGAACCCAGGCCCTTGGGAGTCCTCACTGACGTTAGGAACACAGCCACATGATCATTCATAATGGACTGTTCCTGCAACTTCTCAGAAGTAGTGACCCTGGAAGATACCACAGTTTCATATGTGACAATGTTAAATCTCAGTTCCTGGACTTTTCTGAAAGTCATGAATATCATCATAAGACATGCAGACTTAGATAAACCTAGAAATGAACAGATTAGAAGTCCATACACTGAAGGACTTGATCAAAAAGCAATTTATTAAAGAGAACGTCAATACTTAGCTCTTCTCAACAGAACAACACTGCTGCAATGTGAACAGTCGCCAGCAAAATTCCTAGCAGACTTACCATAGTCAAAGGGTAACAACTCTGTTTGAGAGACAGGTAATAGACATCTCCAAACACTGAACAAAGTCATAACAGATGCACAAGATGTTTACCACATTAAAAAAAAAAGACGTCTAGAATATGACAGGAAGGTTGTTTATGTTATAAGATGAATTCTAGGTTATTTTTCTCACTGTAACAAGAAAATAGCTAAAGTTCACCAGAAAGCATATTAGCCTCTGGAGCCTGGGGACCTAGCTGACAGTACAATGATATAACCAGCCAGAGTGCACTTAGCCAAACCATTATACAATACAGATATAAAGAAATCTTCTAAAGCTTAGGTCTGTACCTGCTGTTATGGGGAAGTCTTTTAAAATTTAACAGATTGAGATTTTTTTTTTAAACCATCCTGCAGAGTGCAGTAGGAAAATCTGATAATACAATTCTTTAGGGAATTAAAATCTATGGAAAGGATGTAATTCTCTAATAGAGTTTATAGGTTATTAGAGTAGTTTCTATAGAATCCGATTCAATATTTGTAGAACATAGACCAGTTTAATTTCTATTGCATTCCACAGGATTTTCTATAAAGATGAACTAAATGTTAAGGGTCCTTTGAATATGGGGCCCAAACAATGTAACCCAATCTTCAAAGTTGACAATTCATAATGTACTAATAAGATGCCTTGTAATATCCAAGTGTTGCATACCAAAAATGTGAGTTACTTTAGATACACAAGATAAGTTTTTGCAGCATCACTGGGGCACAATAAACTGATTGAGGGGGCAAATGAGTTTTGTTGGTTTGTGTCTCAGACTAGCAGAGACTGTGTGTATAGATACACAGACACACACACACACACACTCTTTCTCTCTATTTTAAACATGAGAGACAATGGTGGTGTCATTTCCAGCTGTAGTAAGAAAGATGATGGTCAGTGTTGTTCCTATATATTTATCTGCTCCCTCTAGATCTTTGTGTAGAATCTGCTTAATTTATTGATACAAAAGCTTTTATTACTGCTTTACCATGCAAACAACAAGGCTATGGGAGAGCAAGATCTGTTTTTTCCATGAAACAAGAAAAAGTCAAAGTTTTAATACCAGAAACTTGATTGCTGGTGATGGTAATGATAGAAGCAGGGCTCAGACTGGGAAAGAAAGAAGTGGTACTGCTAAGTTACATATTCCACCACGTTTCCCTTTACACAAAACTCTGCACACTTGCGATACCAAAAGAAAACACTGCTCACAGTAGATGGAGTGAATATTCATAACATGATCACCCTTCTCCTTTCCTATGTGCTTTGACCAGAAGTTAAGCCTGAAGCCTAGTGATATCAATGTGAACATTGTTAATTTTCCAAATGATGTAAAGGAGCAGTTCACACCTCTCTTGAATTATAGCAAGCTGTCTACAGATTCAAATAGACATCATTTGTTAACATTAGATCTTTCACATTTTGAAGATTCTGTTTGCAAGTACAAGAACTAGAAACTTTTTTTAAAAAAGGAAAGCTTAGATTCCGGAGCAAAAGACGACTGTTTCCAGGAAAAAGAGGCACAACTTGGCTAAACCCAACCCAATTCAGCACTGGATACCAGAGACAGAAAGACAATCATGTGGGACTGTGTCAAAATACATGATTTTGTTTACATGGCTACATAACTATGCTTCCAAGCATAAAACTAATATTCTTTTAAATGAAATTCCATGTTATCAACCAATTTTTGCTTAAAACTTTTCTGCTGTGCCCTCACCTCCTGGAAGTCCTGCAGCGTATTCACCAGTCTCTCTTTAAAATGTTTCCTTAAATACTTTTTTAAATAGTCCCTCTTGAATCTATCTTTTCTTATTCTCATCTCTTCAGTGATATCAGATAAACTACTTATGTATTACATTAAGCTGTAAGCACTTTGTTCATGTCACCTCTTGGTCATCAGCTTTCAAAGCTACTCTTATCACGGTCTCCTCATATATAACCCCCTCCCCCTTCTTGCTGTGGAGATTCCATTCCTCTGGACTTCAACCTTTCTCGGGTGGGATGACAAAAAAAGACACTATTCTCCAAATGAGGTCTATCCAGTGCTTTCTGAAATGTTAGCAGAAAATCACTGGAATAGAATAGTAAAAAATAGAATAGAAAAGTAAAAAAAGATCAACAGGATTTTGGCTTGTAGCACTGGAGGACTAATTATAACCTACATTTTAAAATCCAATTTTCTTATAATATGACACTCATTTATTCCTTTGGTTAGTTTTCTTTAAGGCCATAATAAGTAGCATAAGAACTTAGATAGCAAGATCCTATTTTCAGTATATTGTTCCCTATGCTAAATGAGTATGAAAATCTCATTCTTCACAGGTCACAGTAACCTAACCAACTGATTCTTGCATTATTTACTTACTACATTTAACAGATGAATAGAACAAGTAGCTTATCTATAAGCTAGTGGAAGTGCATGGCAACACATTGATTAAATGATCAAATAAGTCTTTGAATACAACTTTTCACATCAAAGTAAATCTCATTAAAGTATTGTAGCCAATTTTAACAAGATTTCATCTACATTTGGGTTGTAAGGATTTTCTCCTTACACTAAATCAAACCCTAATTGCCTGTACCATTATGATTCGGTTTCTTTTATAAACTGACAAATAAAACATCCTTATCTATAGGTTAGAATGAGAACATTTAATTAGTAGCAATTTAACATTTAGGAAATATTTCCATATTGATATTCCAGGTTAAGAATGATTCAAAAAACATGTCATTTATAGTCAATGCACTAGGCATTAAAATCTCTAGAAAGGCCTACTGCATTAGGGTCAATGTAATCTCGCTTCTTGAACGTGTTTGTGCTCACAACATATATGAGATCTCTGAAACATGATCTGTGTCATGCACACAGAGTTGCTGAAGGAACACAACTTCAAAACTAGTTACATTTGTATAAACAAAGGAGCTTTAGCCTGGAAGTACATCCATGGAGTGCACGGTGGAGGACGAGGTGACCATTCAGCATGTCCAGGCAGCAGAGAAAATAGGAGAACCAGTAGGGAAGTGACCCACAGGATTGTTTTTAGATAGATAGATAACATTTTATTAAGGCAAAGTTACAATAAAACATTAACATATTACATCATATATTACTTGTTACATATTGATATTACTTGTAGATGTACATTACTAATTAATATTCAAAGAACCTGTCTAAAGATCCTGGTTTGCTGGCTGGGGAACCCTCATCTTGTGAGTATGCTAGAAAGAGTGACCAAATTTCTAAATATTACTCCTCTTTTTGGTGCTTCTCTTGTATTATACTTGGTGTGAAAGCTTTTCCATTACAAGGACAGTCTATATTTTATTATACACAATTCAACAATAACGTGCCCTCATGGAGTTTGACTCTAGCAGACACTCTTTGTCCTGTACCCTTCCCACTGCTTTTCTCCCTCACTTGTGCTGCCTTTTTTGACCCAGCAGTTTAAAGATAGATAAGAAGCCTTTTTGATGGAAGTTTGCCAGTATGGGGATACTACGTTAATCATGCCCCCCCACCCGCATACACACACAAACCAACTTATAGTACAGACAGTTCCCTTTGCCTCCAAAAGACTGTATTAAATATAACTTGTGGCTTACAGAAGCATTGTCCAAATCAAGCATTAGAATATAGCTCACTCTGGCCAGGCCCAGTGGAAGCAGATCAAGTTCTGCCCAATGACTGTATAGTCTCCTCTAAGCAGGGCACACAAGGGCAGATCCTCGCCTGATGTGACGTGCTATTGCTTGATTGACTTTAACTGACTAGGGTGGTTTACATAAGTTTAGGATGTGAGCTCAGTCTCCTTGTGACCACACATTCAACAGTGATCCTTGGAGCTCTCAAATTCTGCTTGCAGCCAGACACCTATAGATGAATATATGGCTAATTTGACTGAAAGCAGTAAGGGACTGACATGCACCTTTTGAGGTGAGAGGGTTCGATTTGAAATGTCATAAGTGCTGAAATGATTTTGCAAGCCCAAAGGCATGAAGTTTGTTTTGTTTCTGCATAAAAATTATACCCACCCGCCAAACAGATTGATAACAAAGTTCACTGAAAAAGTTGCAAATTTTTCAAGTCTTGTGCTACCCAGCGCCATAGAAAAATAAACACTATTTTTTATGATTTTGAAGAAGGGACACTTTTGATTCAGTCTTCACAAGAAATCTCTTAGGAAACTTGTGGGGTTTAGGCATAACCCTCCCTCCATCCCCACATCTCCAAACAATTTAGCAATTATTAAACCTGATTTTATCAAAAAGGAGGGTAAGTTGAATTTTGACATTTACATTTGGCTTCTATTATGATTGCCCTCAAGACAATCTTGCTTGAATCATAGGCCTCACTATTCCCCAGAATCTCCAGTGGCCTAGCTAGGTTTGAGGGCCTGTCTCCTAGAAGAAAAATGTGCTGCTTTCTACCATGAAGAAAATGTGAGAGAAGATGGATGTGCCCTGGGCCCTCTCAATTATATATTCTAACAGGCGTGTACACAAATGAGGAGCATCTAACAAAATATTCCACATAATTAAAATGGATGGCAAGAACTGCTGGATGTCTAAAACAATCTGTATTTAAACAGCAGATGTTTTTGTTTAAGCCTGTTGCTTTAAAGGAAGCTGTCTATCTTCTGCAGTAAGATGCCACAGAATCTTGAAATCCTGAGTTTCTAGCGTCTCTGAAATGGTTGCCAAGAGGAATGATTGGAGCTTTCAATCAATGATCACAGATTGGAAATACCATTCCTGAGCAGGAAGCAATGGCAAAGCATCGTAGGAGTGTGGTGACAAGATGATGTACAGTAAACCCTTAGCTTTGACTAAAACGTACATGGCAAAAGTATTTTACCCATGTCTGTCTGGAGCTTCCCATTTGGCTAGAAGCAATAAGGTTAGCAAGTAAAAGCTAAATATATAGAAACACTATAAAATGGATCTGATTTGATTTCTGACCTGTTAATATAACTTTCCCTTTACCAGGTGTTGTTTTAGAGAGAAAGAGTGTGTGTGTGTTTGTGGTGTGTAGGGAAAACAGACACAGAGGGGAAAAAGCAAGAAATCCAAGAAGTAGCCTGTGAGCATAGTATATGACCCTTGAAAAATCTAGAAAGGGGGCTTTTTGGGATCTAGTTTTGGCCGGTTTGGGGCAGTCAGCTAAGAAGTTATTCTTTTATTTCTGGTTCCTCCTGCATTCAGATAAGCAGGATGTTGTACATTATTTGTATATAAATAAGGTTGCAGAAAATACCAGACTCCATCAATTTCTGTCCCTAACTAGAACATCCCCAGAACCCTGAACTCTGACTAGCTGCTAGGGTCAAAAAAGGCAGCACAAGTGAGAGAAAACCAGTGGGAAGGGCACAGTGCCAAGAGAGAGTCTGCTAGAGTCAGACTCCTTGAGGGCAAGTAGTAGTTATTAATTATTATGTTTCTTTATCATACGATTTTATAAAACTGGCACTTGAAAATTAAGTTAATTCCTTTTGTTTTTTTTGGGACTTGAATGTGGGAAGGTTGATCCTGTGTAATCCTTCCTGAAAATCCTTAGAGACTGAACTCTGGGTCTCCAGGTGCTTTTCCATGGGGGCTGGGGTTTTTAGACACTGGGGAAGGGCAATAAAGTAATCTCTAGCCCACCCAAAGGCTACACTTACACATTACATAACCAATTACACTCTTATTTTTCACTGCTGCTTGGCACAGTGCCATTTTATTCCAAACCTATCGAAGTACAAATTATTGGGGACATGTATTTTTGGCTCTATTATTTTTGCTTAAGGTGTATTTTAAGTAGTAGTGGTTATTTGGCCTTTGAAATTAAGAATAAATAATGTAATTTGACTTAATGGAAATAAAATGTTGTAAGTAATGGTATAAAATGGAATGAAGGGACATTTAGACTGCATATAAGTAACATACAATTATTAGACTGTATAATAGCCGCCAGATAGAAGAGGTGACTGTTTCTGTAATATGATTTATTTCAGAGTAAATCAGACAAATTTGAATATACTATATAAACTGTTATTGTATTGACAGGGAATAAAAAAAGATATATAGATATAGATCTGCCACTTGTGTGACTCTGGGCAAGTCACAGCTCTCTCTCTGCTTCAGTTCCCCATCCGTAAAATAGAGAACATAATTCTGCTCTCACTAAGGATATATTTACACAGCAAAAGCTGTGCACAGGCTAGCGGATCCAGCTTGACTCCAGCTAGTATAGGTAACAATAACAATGAAGACTGCACAACATGGGTCATACAAGCCTGGCACAGACTAGAGGTAAATACTCAACTTGCTAACCCATGCTGTGCTGGCTTCAAGCTAGCTTGGTAGGCTAGCCTGTGCACAGCTTTTGTTGTATAGACATGCCGTATGGGTGTTGTGAAAGTACATTCATGTATGTTTTAGAAGTGCGCAAATACTAGAGCAATGAGCGGAAGAATAAAGCATATAAACAAATAGCAAACTTAATCCAATTTTCAAGACGATTTCTTAATATCATTATTAAAAATCATGAGCACAGTCTTAGTTTTCCAAATGTGCCCCTTAAAGTACTCAAAAGGAAGTTTAGCTATATCTAAATAGCCACATTTATTTGCAAGCAACTCAAATTATATTAACGCAACTCTCTGCAGTGTTAGGTCTGTGAGCAATTCAAAGCAGATCACAGGTTGCATAGTAAAATAAAATGTGTACTCTTATAACTAAACAAAGCTTACCTTATTCAAGTCAAAGGTATTAAACACTTGATCAACATATGTGTCTGCCTGTGGATTCAGACCATGCAGATCCAGAAGTGTCTTGAATTCATAGAGACTAAGTTGCCCAGACGGGCACTCCCTCATAAATTTGGTGTACCATTGATGGATCTCTGGAGCATTGATATCATCTGCTGTTGATGCACCGGCTCCCATAGTGTCACACAATGAGTATCTTTTTTTTCAATGTTTATTCATAAACTTATGTTTCTCAACTTCAGTGGCTTGCACCCAACTAAAATTCAAACTCAAGCCCTGCCCCTAAAGAGCTAATGTAAACCTCTTATGAGACAGAGCTGATACAAGCCAATTAAAAATAGAAACCTAAGTGAGATTACCGTCAATACCCAGTTTTAAACCAGAAAGGTTTTGTAACATGTTTAAAGTCAAAGCTAATAGGGATACTTAAAAGATTGTTTCTTCAAATTCCCAAGGATGTGATTCTATCCAGTAGTTTTTTTTTCCCACTGATAGTTAAGGCAACTACTAGCAAAAATATGCTAGCATATCCTCAAACTGGTTGTCTTTAAACTGTATGGTAACTATTAATGACACACAAAAGTCTAATCCCTAAATGGTTGTAAATAATGGCTACAATGCATGTGGTAAGTAAGAAGGAAAAGGTCAGGAATTAACGGGCATGTGTGATGCGAGGGAGAACTCAGACAGCAAAGCTGTGGGTGAGTGGAGCCTTTTCTAAACCAAAGTTCTGTTGGACTCCCTCCTGATGTACTTCCTGAGTAGTGCTCAGAACCCAATTTCTTTGGCTTCTAGTCTTCTAACACTGATGGATTAAATAAATCCAACACTCTGCCCTGGTTTTATTCCAGGTCTCAGACATACAGTGGTGCTTGTATGTTACCTCCATCATAATTTGCTTATACAGTTTTGTATAGGACATACACAAAAAGTGCTACATCCTCTAAAAGGGATCCTGAAACAGATATTACATTATACTGGAATGGTATTTCATTTACTTAGCAATAGCTAAAAAGCCTGTAAACAGCAGCTAAAATATATGGGGGGAAATGGATTTTGTAGTTCAGTAAAGGACTGTCCCACCTCTAGGGAGAGACTGCAACAGAATATAATAAATGTAAAATAGAGAATGTAATTCTGTCTCTCACTAAGGATATGTTAGTTACTATGTTAATAGCTGATAGTATAACTGATGGGAAAAGGTGGTGGTTTTATGGAATGCAATGGGGGCTAAAATTTATAATCTGCTGTAGTTTAACAGCTTCTATTAAACCCACGGACAAAGCATTCACTGACACTGCAGCAATTCCACAAAAATCCCCAAAGCCACTGGTGATAGCACATTACTGCTTTTATAAACAGGAAAAAATACGAAACAATAAAAAAAAAATAACTTTTTGACTGTGTGGCTGGATTAAGGAAATATAAAAGAACACTGCCAGTTTTGAGAGAGTTTAAATGATGATTTGGGATCAGGTTGTGTACGGTAAACAAAACGAAGCAATCCAAAAATTGCCATCACCAGAGGCTGATGTGGCCCTAAAATGTACATTAGAAATTGCTAGATCAGTGGAGACAGCTAAAGATTAATAGATTCACAGATTCCAAGGCCACAATGGACCATTGTTCTCATCTAGTCTGACCTCCTGTGTAACACAGACCAATAAAATTCCCCAAAATAATTCACAGAACAAATTTTTAAAAAACATCCAATCTTGATTTAAAAATTGCCAGAGATGGGAATCCACCCTGACCCTCAGTAAATTGTTCCAATCATTAATTACTCTCACTGTTAAAAAAATTACACCTTATTTCCAGTCTGAATTTGTCTAGCTTCCACTTCCAGCTATTGGATCATGTTATACCTTTCCCTGCTAGACTGAAGAGCTCATTATCAAATATTTGTTCCCCACATAGGTACTTATAAACTGTGATCAAGTCACCCCTTAGCCATCTCTTTGTTAAACTAAACATATTGAGCACCTTGAGTCTATCGCTATGAGGCAGGTTTTCTAACCCTTTCACCATTCTCACGTCTCTTTTCTCCAAACCCTCTGCCATTTATCAACATCCTTCTTGAATTGTGATGTTCCAATTCACTGGGACACAGTGTTCCAGCAGTGCTAAATACAGCAGTAAAATAACCTCTCTACTCCTACTCAATATCCATTAACCAAGTCTTTGTATTGCGATGTTCCTTGATGGCCCTTCTGATTTGGATCTTTCCGAATGGGCAGGGGGGGAAAATTCCCATGTATGGGTTCACAAGTTCAGAGCAAACATTTTCAAAGTTATAAAGCAAAACTGAGGCATTTTCTCATAGAATGGAATACAGACATTGCAAGTGAGACTGATGCACGCGGCAACTTAGAAGCATTTCATAGAGTCTAAACACTAAATACATTCTTATAAGACTAATGCGTATTTTGAGCAAAACTAACATACAGGTGAACTGATCTGGTCTCCAGCTATGAGTTTGCCAGTTATATTTCTTATTGGACGGGGTAGATCTGGATTGATGTTGCCTGCTTCTTTCAGTAACTGCTTGGACTACAAAAGAGGTTGGCGAGAGGTGTGAATAAAAATTCTGTTCCCTGGCACCAACTATTTCTTTTCTGTCCACTTTGGAGTGGGACGGGGGGTGCATGAGGCTGGGGTATGCCAGACCACCTTGGCAAGTTTTAAGATGACTTCATTAATGGGGAGTGGCACCTTGCTAGACTCAATGCTCTGCAAAATGTTGAGGAGTTTGTAGTGCATAGGTACCCTTCTTACTAAGTCTTGGAATTGCAAAACACAAAAATATCCCCCAATCCTCCACTCCACCCTCCAAGGATTTGACAACTCAGAATGCAATGATTTGGTGACTCCAAATGTTGGTGTCAGGGCGGGGCATCCGGATCATCCATCACTAGTGCCAGCCCTTGTGAAGGGCCAATTTACTCTACTTCAGAAGCCTGAAGCTCTTTCTTCAGATACTATAGACTTGTAACTGGACCTGTTCTCTAGTCTAGCGTCTCACCCTAAAATAGGAAACACACTGGGAGGGACAAGCTTGTAAACAATCACATGATTGTTCTCCCAAAGACCTTTTCCTTGATTTACAAATGTAGCTTTTCTTAGAAAAGAAACCAATTAAAGAAATACAGGTTTAACAATGGCAGGCTAATGTTAAGTACTAGAACAAATGTAAACTTAGATGGCTGTAGTACTTATCTTCCTGAAAAATGCCAAAGCAACCTGCACCCCAAATGAAAACTCTACACAGATCACATCATCCATTACTGAGATATAGCCACCTCTACTGTAAAATATGGCAGCTTTGTAACAGGTGTGACAAAGATCCTCCTCTGCCTTGGTGGGTCCTGCACTTTTTGGAGGATTTGCTTGCCTCAGAGGTTTACAGGCAGCCCTCAGTTTGGCCACTTCTGCTAGAGGCTCAAACCTGCCATTCACTCAGCTAACCTCATCATTGGCCAGCATGGGGGAAATGGAGAACAATCTCTGCAGTCTCTGTTGTCCCACCTAGTGGGTCAGGTACAGGCCAGGTCCCTTTCCAAATTCAACCTTCCCTTCTGGTGTTGATCACAAACCAGGTCAACTCCTCCTGTGTCCGATCAGGAGTTGGGAGTATGGGGGGAACCTGGGCCCGCCCTCTAGATCAGGTTTCAGACCAGGGCCCTGTGGATAACAGCTGTCTATGTCTCCTGTGTCAGCTGCAGGACAACTACAGCTACAACTCTCTGGGCTACTTCCCCATAGCCTCCCCCCAGCACCTTCTTGAACCTCACTGCAGGATCTTCCTCCTGAAGCCTGATCACGCTTGTATGCCTCAGTCCTCCAGCAGCACACCTTCTCACTCCTTGCTCACCCTCCACTAATGGGAGGTCCCTTTTAAACCAGGTGTCCTGATTAGTCTGCCTGCCATAATTGATTCTAGTATGTTCTTAATTGGCTCCAGGTGTCTTAATTAGCCTGTCTGTCTTAATTGGTTCTAGCCCGTTCCTGATTGCTCTAGGGCAGCCCCTGCTCTGGTCACTCAGGGAACAGAAAACTACTCATCCAGTGGCCAGTATATTTGCCTTCTACCAGATTCCTATACCCCACTGGGTCTGGGTTTGGGTCTGTCACACAGACAGAGTAACAGTGCATAACAATTCTTTGGGTAGACAACTATGGGGGTTGTTCAGGAGGCAGAATTCAGTACCCGACCTTAACATTTAGCCAGAATACCACTTATAAGTACTCTAGGCAGAAGTAAAGGCCCAGGGATCTTTAATAACCTCAAGTCATTAGGATATCAGTTTCAGGTCTTTTTTCTTCTCATTCTGCTGAACAGTAAGCGATATATTGTAAACACCAATTTCCTGAGCTGCAGACTCAGGGTATCTCCATCATTGGAGACCTTTAAGGGCACTGCAATCTGGTTTATATGCTTTAGATTGAAGAAGAAGAAAAAAGAGCACGACCTGTACAATGCTGAGAGTTATGGCTCGGATGTTGCAAGGGGCTGACCCAACTTCCACGAGGCGCTGAGTGCCCTTAAATCCCATTGGAATGAACGGGAACTATTGGGCCACAAGCTATTTCATCAGTGAAAGTCAGTCAGACTGTCCAGAAGTGCATTAAATGCCAACATTTTAATAATGCAAGTTAATGAATTATGGGCATTGACTAGAACTGTGAACCTGCAATTTTAAACTTGTGATTGAATTGGAAATTTAACTGCTGTGCAACTTGTGAGAAAAGTAACCCGAACAGCAATGAATCTAGTTACTCTTGCAAACCTATGAAACTATTCAGAGAGCTATGAAGCCTCAAGATGTGTTTCTTTAAGCTCTTTCACAAATGAACTATAGAAGGCTGGCAGCTTTCTCCTTAGAATATACCATTGATAGCAGGTGTTTATTCTGCTGAGAAAGAATTAAGAGGTTTCTGCCAACCGAGGCAGGTAGGATCTTGTTAATTCATCTCGACAGAAGGGAGATATAAAGGGGACCTAGACTGTGCACTGAACAGTGATGAAGTAGGATCCTTTGGATCAGCTATGCACCGGGAAAACACTTGAGTTGAATTTGATTAATTTTTTTTTTAGTAACTGTTAGCATATAGATATTCAGGCCTGTCTGCAAAGGCCTATACTTTAAGAATTTAGGTGTATTCTTGTCACTTAGCTAGTTATAGAGGTATAAAAGAAAGAATCAAAATCACAGTCTGCCGGTGTAAGGGCCTTCTCTTACTGTGACAGTCTGAGGCCCTGTTCTTAGGCTAAGGCCTTTGGCTAAGTAGCAGAGGCAGCATAAGCTGTGAAGCGAATGGTCACATCCTCACATTCCAGACTAGTCATATAGAAATAAGGCAATCTGGAGCTGTTAGAAAGGTGATCCAATCTATCACCTCCAGAGAAAGGGAAGAGCCTAAAAGATTTAAAGAAAACTTAGTTTGATAGCATCCTGTCTGGCAAGAACTCACTTATCAATAGGGGTGTAAAATCCTCATTTCTGTGTTGTTCTATCACTCACGTCTCCACTTCCCTATTGTTTGTCTGTATAATTTCTGTCTGATTCTGTGATTGTTTCTGTCTGCTGTATAATTAATTTTGATGGGTGTAAACCAATTAAGGTGGTGGGATATAATTGGTTAGATAATCATGTTACAATATGTTAGGATTGGTTAGTTAAATTTCAGTAAAATGATTGGTTAAGGTATAGCTAAGCAGAACTCAAGTTTTACTATATAGTCTGCAGTCAATCAGGAAGTAAGGGGGGGAATGGGAATGGGAGAATTGGAATCATGTTTTGCTAAAGAGGGGGGAATGGGAACAGGGACACAGGCAAGGCTCTCTGGTGTCAGAGCTGGGAAGGGGGACACTGAGGAAGGAAACTGGAATCATGCTTGCTGGAAGTTCACCCCAATAAACACTGAATTGTTTGCACTTTCGGACTTCGGGTATTGTTTCTCTCTGTTCATGCGAGAAGGACCAGGGAAGTAAGCAGATGAAGGAATAAAGCCCTCTAACAGAATTCCAGAAAGCAACTCCAGAAAGCCCACAAAACTCCAGAAAGCAAATACATTGTGACTGTACGGTGTGTGTGGACTTGGCTTTAGAAAGTATTTGGAAAGGTATCTAACTCACAGAGGCCTTACACATTGAAGAATTTCTTCCATGTTTGAAGTCACTAGATTCAGACTACTCTCGGTGAAAAACTAGGCTCACTTTCTCATCTCTGGATAACAATAAGATGCTCTACCACAGTGTATTGCAGATAAAGTGATCATATACAGCTACTTGGTTCAAAAGGTTCTGAGATAGTAAATTTGGTATGGAAAGTCTCATAAAAAATAGAAAACTAGGTCCTACTTCTATAGAGTTTACTTCTGTGTAAGTTCTAAGAAGGGATAACAGCTAAGAATACATTACTTTTGTAACGGTACTTTATGAATCAGTTGCTACAGGTGCCACAGGAATGGTAAGCAACTGTGTATATGAACATACAAATTGCTGTATGATATCAGAGCAAGAGTCCATCTAGTTCAGTCTCGTCTCCCCCAGCAGACCAGCATCAGATGCTTCAGAGGAAGGTGGAAGAAACTATGAAATAGGTTATTAGAACTGGCTGGAATTCTTTGACAGAACATTTTTCTGTTGGAAAATATTGATTCATGGGAATGTGTCAGTTTCAATGTAATTTTGACATAAACCAGGCATGTTTCTGTCAGAAATCTGCCTGTTTCCGGCCAGCACACACACCTCCCTGGCTCCTCTGCAGTCCAGCTGGTTGACGTGGCACTGTGGCTCCCAGGGAGCATATTCGGTTTCAGAAATACCAAAACTTTCACACCAATGTTTTGGTGTTTCCAAAATGAAATACACCTCTACCCCGATATAACGCTGTCCTCAGGAGTCAAAAAATCTAACCGCGTTATATCTGAATTCGTGTTATATCGGGTCGCGTTATATCGGGGTAGAGGTGTATTGCAGATTTCCACTTCCATGAAAATTTTTGAGTTTTTGGATTTTCATCCTGATTCAGGGTGAAAACCCACCCCCCAAATTCCATTCTTTTTCATAGAAATTGGCAGCCCATTTTCTGGTTACTATGAAATACCTTAACATGCCAAACATTTAGAAATTCCTATTATAATTCAGGATCTTCTTACTATCTGTGTAAAGGCCCAAGCCTTTTTTGAATTATTGGTAATACAATGGCTGAATTATTTCTTGTTACAAAGAGTTTCACAGGCACATTGGGTTTGGTGTACATTTTCCTTCTATCAATTTCAAATGTTTGGCTTTTGAATATTATTGTAAAGGAGAGAAGATATTCCTGATACAATCACACTATTAAGATATGGACTACACTGATAAAATTGAAGAAACTCTGCTTTATTATATTCTCTCTGAAAAGAAATATATAAAAATCTCAAAATAAAACCTTATAGAGCTTTAGACTTCTTCAGTAATCTGAAAAAAATATATCTGTCATATATTGCTTTTAGTTAATGTCAAAAATGGCTAAAAAAATCCTTACAATGGAATGATATGCATTACAGTAACTTGAGAATATAAATTCAAGCAGTCTGCTTAAATTCTCATCAGATGTCTTCAAAACCTGTGTCAGTGAAGTTTTGTCTTTAAAATATCCTTACTTTTAGATAAAACATATGTAGTTCTTTGATATTCTTTACTCCTATATAAACTGCTCAAATATGACCCACAGAAGACTGAAAAGAGTTAGTGCAGTAGACAGATGTTACCCTTAAACTATAAAAACAGTAAGTGGAACTTCTTTGACTTTTTCTCTATGCTTTGAAGAAATTCCAAACACAATACATTGTGTATGGCAGTATTTTTATACTATATTTACTTAGGACTTTAAGAAACTTTACAATACACAGCTTCTTAATCAAAGTCTCAATTCCAGCTCTCATGTATCAGTACTGTAAGACAATCCATGCTGTCTACAAACTTAATAACTGGGCAACTCAAATCTGATTTATAAATTCTCCTTTCAACATTTTGGGCCAAATCCTGAGCAGGTATAAATTGGCTTGGCTCTTTTGAAATAAATGGAGTTATATTTATTCACACCGCTGAGGATGTGGCCTTCACTTGCTAAGAGATAGGTATATTTGTGCCACTGGAGATAAAAAATGGATATTCTCTTCAGCTATGAAGGTTAAGAATTAAGGTTGAAATCTTTTTGCCTTTGCACCACATGAAAAGGTTTTTAGTACGAGGTGAAGTTTAAGCACTTTCACATGGTTGCAAACATTTCAGGGCAAAAGCACTACTTTTCTTTGAGGTTGCATTTTCCCCAAGACTTATCTGACTGAATTTGCCCATTAGTGAGAGAATTTTTGCTATGAGCTTATTTTCACTTCCAGTAGCCACAGGCTTTACTTTGATATGCTCGTCACAGGCAGATGGCACTTACTGTACTATATTTATATCTCTCTTTGGCAGCTACAGTTGTCTGCTTCTCTCATGAATTACTTCATTGCTAAGTTATTACTTTTGTCACAAGTTGTCAATACATTCTGGATGATCAAGTACACAGTGATTATAGAGCTACTGAGAAAATCTGAACCAGGCCATAAAAACCCAGCGTGTCTCACTGCAGAATGGCTCAAATGCTAACAAATCATTTGTTTTGTCTAAATTAAGTTTATCTCCTGATACCAGACTGCAAGTCTGTGGAATGGCTCAGCAGATAACTTATTTTACAACAAGAAAGTTATATATTTCACATCAGAGCAAACAGAAAGGGGTCGAACCTCCAGTTGAGAACTTCCATGACCCCCAAGCCTGGGCCCTGAGTTGCCACAGACCCTCTCTCCATATTCAAAGCAGTCAACTCTCAATCCCAACCCTGAACTAAAAGGGAGGAAAACTGAGCTGTAGTTAACCCCTTGTTCAGAGATCAGGTAGTACACCTAGATTCTGTAACCCTAAATATATGTATTTATTTAAAGAGATAGATTACATTTTATCCTCTGTAGAATATCCCTATTCCATCCTGCTTTGAGTAAAACACACCAGTTCATTCACTCGATTGTAACAGATGTTCAATTTTTTTCAGCCAAAAGTTTTACAAAAAGAGCATGCAAAGGGAAAGGATAAAAGCCTTTTATCTTAATGTAGATGCCACCCTATTTATTTGTATTGGCTGTACAAGGTATAGAATGTAAAGTCTTAAGCATACCACTGATTTGAAGAAAAAAATATTATAGGTGCCAACCAGTTTCTTACCCTTTCAATAACTTTTCCTGCATCTGCTGCTGTGACAACCCTACAAGGAGAAAGATTCTCGTCTTTTAGATTACAAAAGCATATAGATAAGCATTAAACAATATCGCAATATCTTGCAGAATGAGAAAGCAGCATCAGTTCAAACCCCAACATTAAACATGAAGTTTAAAGTCTGGGACAGGTAGTTTTATGGTAGATTTTATTAAGTCTTAAAACAGACGAGTTGTCTAACTTCTCTGAAATGGAGAAGGTTCCCTAACCAGATGAAATGAGAAGCATGTTCTCTCTAATATAGAATTTCAGTCATAAAGATATGGTTATATATTATTTTGATAACAGTTTTTCTTTTCTAGATTATTTATCAATCTTAGTAAGTATACAGATCTTTGTAGAAATATTTTTAAAACTTCATTAATTTCTTGAGGATGCATATTTCCAAAGCTTTGAGCCACCTTTTTAGTTGCCTGCCAAAACTAGAAATTTCAGTAATGCAGGACCATAGTTTAATAGCATAAAATTCCTTCACCTCATGCAGACATATTTTAAATTTTATCTGTGTACAACCTGATAAATACAAGGGATAAATCCCAATAGAAATCAGAGAAGTCAGTGCATTAGACATCAGAAAATAATCTTGCAGACAGCATAATGTACAAGTCTGTATCAAAAGAGTAGACATTTTCAAATATCTAGGCCGACGTTTTGGGAAGTGACTGGCAATTCTGTGCGCGTCCATTTGTGGGTGCTCAACTTGACACCTTAAACACTATGATTCCCAGAAAGTATTCAGGGCCCATCCTTGATTTTTGGAAATCTAACCTCAGAGGCTTTATGAGGCCCTGATTTGATGAGGCACCAATAAAATACTAGATCCTCATCAAAATATTGGTCTAAAATAAATTTTCTGAATTAAAATTAACAGCACTTAGATATCTGGCTTTGTGGACCATAGATTATTTATAGGGGAGTGGAGAGAAGTTCTTGGAGAAGACTAACATATGGCCCAAGAAATTCTGAAGCAGCTAAAAAGAGTCTCTAAAATGTTGTTAAAGCTATATTTGAAGTGTAACCATTAACACATTATTTGTAAGTAATTAAGAGAGACAAAAATTGAGATCTTCCCACCAAATCAGATTTCATTTTAATGGATTCAGAGTTTGCTAGCTGGCCAACTGTACTGCTACACTCCTTGAATTAGTTGATTCTGATTAACCAATTACCAGTCAGTCCCTCCATGTGGTTGTCTAGTGACCTCCAATGATAAATGAACTTAATATAAATAGCAAGTGTCAATAATACTTAGTTCATTTGTGACAAAGCAAAAGATTCTATTGTATACCACGGAGTCTTGTATTACAGCAACCAGCAGTACTCAGAATACATAAACATAGATTAAAGCACAATAATTTCTCAATATTAAAAAAACCTAAAAGACTGTTAAAGCAAATTAATATTAATGTTACCAGTATATAATTTTATCACGACTAGCTAAAACTGTACATTAGCTCTCTAGTAATTCCTGGGCCATTAGGCACAATGTACCATCACACATATCGCCATCACCCCAAATCTCTTTTATTTTAAAAATGCTCTTACACTAATTTAACTTCTATTCATAATGAAGTCTGTTAGAGAAAGGGATTTTCTAAAGATTAAAACAAGATGGGATTAATGCTCCTTGTCTGCATCTTGGATCACCAAATGTAATCCCTGTTGGAATCCCTGATACGAAGCATTAATGCATTTTGCTTTACTAGTAATGCAGTCATTCCAACCTCACTGGGTTCATTGGAACAGAATGTCCGAATGCTTTTTCCATGGGTGTGTGACATGGATGAGCCCACTGAATCTTTCTGCTGAAGAGTACCTTGGAATCCATTGATGTGAAGTTGCTAGTTTGGAGCCCAAGCCTGCTCTCATTTCAGTCAAAGGCCAAAACCCTAGTGACTTCAGTGGGAGTAGGATTAGGCAATATTTCAAGGTGCTTCCTAGACCTAGGGGGGAATTAAGAAGGTGAGCTCTTTTGGATGTGGATCCTATGATTAGAGGGAACCTGTATGAAGCGCAGAGTTAGCAAGAGCAGCAGGCAGTGATGCAGGAACAGCTGCTGTAGAACCACACTGTGCAATATCAAACACTGAGGAGTTGGGGGAAGAATAAAAGTCCGTATGGGGCAGCTAGAGCCATCTCTGGAGAAGGCCATTTGATTAATTTCAAACTAAAACTTATAACACACTTAGCATTGTGAAGAAATGTTTCATTCAATGAACAGTATATTTAGTAGTTCTTCATAAGCACTGATATATGTGGACCCAGTCAAACAATTACACTTTTTCAAGTAGATTTATGGGGAAAAAAAATCTCCACTGTCTAACACACTCTAAAAACAGCCTGAGAAATTCAGTCTTCAAGTAACTAGATTTGATTCAGAAAGTATTATAAGGATTGTACACAGATATTTTTGAAAAAGGCAAACTCCCAAGAGAGTTCAGCGTTAGCTTCTGGCTACTTAAATATATTCACATGGAGTTTCTCGCTATATTTGAACCATAGGTCTAAATAACCAGTGTGACCAGAACATTGAGATATACCATTTGATGTAGCAAATTACACAGCTTTAACAAAGCTATGTAGTTAAGTAGGAATCCTTACCTTATTCATGTCAAAAGTGTGAAATACTTGTTCAACGTACTTGTTTGCATCTTGAGTAAGACCTTGCAGACCCAGAACAAGTTTAAATTCATGCAGACAAAGCTGTCCAGATGGGCACTCCTTCATAAATTTTGTGTACCAGTGATGGATTTCCATGGCGTTAATATCATCTGCTGATCCATTGGCACCCATAGTGTAAAACATTCCAAATACCCTTTTTCAGTATTTATTCATCCAAATGCTTATGCTGCCTAGCTCTAATGGCTTGCCGACAACTATCATTTAGACACTAACTCGGCATCTAGGAGCTACTGTAAACCTCTTACAGGTCTCCACAGATATAGGTTAAGTAAATATAGCATCCTAGTGCGATTACCTTCAGTGTCCAGTTTAAATGCAGAAGGGTTTTATCAGTTGATGATACTCTTTCCTCCCACTTAATTCTCATGGTGCTGGGACATACAATGAGGAGAGGCTGGCCTCTCCTCATTTTTGATTTCACACCATAGTTTATGGAGTTAAACCAATGTAAAAAGAGTGTGTACGAGGTGAGATTCAGGCATTTTGAAAAAGTTGCAAAACTCTTGTATCAATATTTCACAGGAATAGGGATGTGTCAGGTGTAGTTTCTCACTAAACTCTGGGGCCCAGCTGTCCTGTTGCATACGCAGCGGCTTTGCATGTGAGGAAATGGCATAAGTTGGTTCACTTACCATTTACTGTCAGCTCATACCATCTTGTTGACCATAAGAACATAAGAGCGGCCACACTGGATCAGACCAATAGGCTACCTAGCCCAGTATCCTGTCTTCCGACAGTGACCAATGCCAGATGCCCCAGAGGGAATGAACAGAACATGCAATCATCAAGTGATCCATCCCTGTTGCCATTCCCTGCTTCTGGCAAACAGAGGCTACGGATAGCATCCGTGCCCATCCTGGCTAATAGCCACTGATGGACCTATCTTCCATAAACTTATCTAGTTCTTTCCCTGTTATGGTCTTGGCCTTCACAACATCCTCTGGCAAAGAGTCCCACAGGTTGACTGTGGGTTGTGTGAAGAAATACTTACTTTTGTTTTTTTTTAAACCTGCTGCCTATTAATTTCATTTGGTGACCCCTAGTTCTTGGATTATGAGGAGTAAATAACACTTCCTTATTTACTTTCTCCACACCAGTCATAATTTTATAGACCTCTATCATATCCCCCCCTTTGTTGTCTCTTTTCCAAGCTGAAAAGTCCCACTCTTATTAATCTCTCCTGTTCCACACTCCTAATTATTTTTCTTGCCCTTTTCTTGCCCTTTTCCAATTCCAATACATCTTTTTGAGACGGGGCGACCACATCTGCACGCAATATTGAGGTTGGAGTTTGCAACTCAAGAAAGCTCCCATTGACTTCTGTACTAAGGAGTTTCTCTGTGTAATGCCTGAAAAAAGTAGACTAAATACTGAACAGCCTGAAACATTCCCTTCATAAATATAAATAAATTAGCCAAAGGTTTGCAAGCTCTCTAAAACAACTGTATTTGTAATATCCAGTAATAGGAAACATGTAGCAAAGATACTCTCAAATAACATTTTTCAAGTCTTTTATCTTCATTGACTAAACATAAATCTTCAGTAATATCTATCACTACAAAGTACTAACATACGATACACAGGTCTGTGTGTATCTATGAAGTTACTACATCAAACAATCAGAAGTAGTGTTTATAGCTCAAAGGTAAATTAAAACAACTTCTCAAGAGCATAATGCACAAAAATTCAAAGGAGAAGCTGACTGGTTCAATTTCCCAAAAGCATGAGCAAAATTATATTAAAATCCAACCATGCTTTCAATGTTAACAGTTTACATTCATATTTATGTTAAGATTAATTTTCTAATGTGTTCCTAAAAGTTGTGATACTATAAATGTATGAGCAATGGAGACCAAGCCACCTCAGTTCTTGAAAGCATCCACAATTTCTTCACATGGCATGACAGGTTCTCCTAAGTCTGCTGTGTTTGTATCTACAATGGGTAATTTTACAATGCCAGATTGGCACAAGTCTTGTTTAAGGAGCTCTTCAAGATAGCCATCCATTTGTTTTAAGTCATCTATATGGTCACCCTAAAAAACAAACATGCATGGATCTATAAGCATTTTGCAATAATTTACAAATAATATTTACAAAGAAACTAACAAATATAACTGTGTTTACCCAGCCCTAAGAGCACACAATCTAAAGCAGATGAAGCAAACAGAAAATAAACAAAAAAAAGTCCAGGAGACGGAGTGTGTGTGTGGCAATTAGTGACTGGAAGGGAGAAAAGATTGCTTGTAGAGTTAGGTAAGCAAGGATCTGGGAGAAAAGACAGCCTTGTAAAATAATTAGACTGTTCTAGATTTATGGGCAGTGTAATGAAAGGAACAAAACTGGTGGGAAAACAAGACAAAGCATAGAGCAGAGAGAAAAGAAAGCAGAGATACAGACAGAGGGTTAAGGGTGTGATTATATAGAACTCTGTAGGAGAGAATGAGAAGCTCGCGTCTGATGCAATAAAAGACAGGATCACTGAAGGGAATCAAAAGGGACATCATGGCCACTGAAGAAGATGGGCGTTAGCAATGGTGTTTGGATGAACTGGAGAGGGAGAGATGAAAGGCAGTGAGGGGCAGATAGGAGTATTTTTACAACAGTGTGTTATACCATAAGGGCATTTACATTAACAGTCTTAAAACCAGTGCTCAAGGAATCTAGGCAGCTTTTCCACTGAAAACCTATTTAATAGCAAAACTTAAGCATTAGCTCAGAATTTAATTAATTACAGTCTCACTAAATTCCTAAAATAAAAAATCCATGAACGATTTATGAGAACCAGTTGCTCATTTACAGTCTTATCTTGCAACATGCTGAGTGTCTTCAGTTCCGGACATAGGATCTAGAGAGGGTGCCGGACTGAAAAAATAATGTCTATATTACCCATTAGCCAAATTTTTTTCAGAAGATAAACCAACTCACTGCTCCACCCTAAACATCTCCAGTCCTGATGTAAAAAAAATTACTATTGGGTGCAGATTTTTACTGTCTTCAATATTTTGATGTTCTTTAATTTCAAGAGATGCAGTGGTTGTATTAGTCAGGATATTTTTGCTTGAAATAGATAAAGAAAAAAGGGAGTGTGCTCTGGTGCAACAAAAAAGGCAAGATGTATTTCCAGTGAGCTCCACACCACCAGCAAAAAGCCCTCATACATAAAATTTTACTGAGCTAAAATTGCAGTCTGGTTAGTGATTTCACTAGATGATTGAGCTGTAGCTGGCGTCCATTGAAAAAAGTCAGCTCTCATGGTACCTGAGAGGTGCATACCATATGGCAACTCGACTCAAGCACTGATGATGCCAGGCCCTTCCTTGGAGGTAACCCTAGGTGAACTCATGTGGCAGAGAAAATGGACACAATTCATAATACCATTAAGAGCCTTTGTAAGGTTTCAAAACCTCCTTTCATGACATTATGTAACACCCAGGTAAGTGTAATGGAGTGCTTCAGAACTAGAAGACTGTAGACATGGAAAGACTGGTTAAATCATTATCATACGATAAAAATGATGAGACATCAAAACACAGGAGTTACTTCTACGGTGGAGTATCCGAGGGACCAAGGACCGTAACCCCAGCTTTTTCACACCAAGATTCTCACCAATCTTTCTGATGTTTAAATATATAAGCAACATTAACCTCTGCAATGGAAGGGAACATGAGGCTGTGAATTTATGGGCATATACACCATCTAGAATGTTTAGCTGGCTCATTTACTCACTGACCAAGAAACAATCTTAACTGTAGCCAGGAAAACGACCAGGTCACCTACCTCAAGAGAAAGGTCTTGTTTTTCCTTGACTGACTGGCAATGCTTCCTGAGTTCTGTCAACAACTCCTGTAAAGTAAAGTAAGATTGATTAGAGGAAAATTTGATTTGCTTTTTCTTTATCCTATACTGTTTCTGGTTTCTCCAAGGTAAGAGTTGCAGCACTTTGGACTAAAAAGACCTCAGATAGTACTGAAGATGACCATGTCTCAGGCTGATGCCTGGAGAGAGCCCAGAGCAATTCCAGTTTACTTCTCATCACCATGAGTGCCTTGCAAACTTTACTTTTTAGATTTCTTATTTGTACTTTAGCTTTGTTTTCTCACATACCCTTTTAGTGCTTCCAGATCTGGCTACTTCCCATGTTAAATTCATCTGCTAGAATCTGCTATCATTCTTTGAAGCCTTATAATTTCTTTACACATGAAGACACATAGGCCTTATTGGCAAGCTGTAAGTCTGTAATTTAGTATACAGCACATGAGCAAGTCACTATTTCTGCTCTCCAAGGGCACAATTCACATCAATGCACAAGAACCTACCCGCCAATTAATACATGATGCATTTAGGGCCAAATTCTGGTTCCATTTAAGTCAATTGTAAGACTACCATTGACTTTAACAGAGCTAAGCTGATTTACATCAAATGAGGATATGGCCAACAGTATATATACAGAAGATGGAGTAGTGTTCTGAGTTAATTATAATCTTCATCCCTGTAATATTAATTAGAAGATGTCTAACCAGAAGTGCCATTTAAATGATCTGTCACACTTCAATATTTATATTTACATTTAGAAATATGCCAGCATCTTCAGCTGTTTTAATTGTCACAGCTCCAATGGTTTCGATGGAGCTATGACAATTCACACCAAGGACTTGAGTAAGTGATAATTAACGTCTAATTCTTGGGTCTGTACTGGTTGCCCTTTTTATTCAGTTCCAGAGACTCTTGTAAAGTTTATTATATGTCTTTGAAAACCAATTTCATATGCTGTTTTTCAATTGTCAGCTGATTATTTAGGTGCTATTCTAGTTCTACTAAAACTCTCGATATAAGCATTTTGGTGACACTGTTGCCTTCATCATGGGATTGGCTCAAACATTACAGACAAAACATCACTTAACCTAAAAACCTAGGGGGGAAAGAAATTATACCTCATAAATGAGAATATTAAGAAATTACTAAATTACTTCCTTATAGCCTTTTGGTTAATGATACAGACAATAATTAAATAAACTTGATATTACACAAATTAAAGTTGAATAACATGAATTGGGTATTCAGCAGCACTGTGCTTCAAAGAAAATCTTATGTTTAATATAGAGTAATTTGTTTGGTATAATAGTCAATAGTCTGCCAACTCTCCTCAATAGTAGGAGTGTGTCTGTGCTCTGTTGTAAACCATTTTAGAGTCTTTTTCAGATAGTATGTTAATGATTCCAGAACAAAAACTGCTCAGTTTACAAGTAAAGGGGTGTTATTTTAAACTACCCTATTGCCAACCTAACTTGGGATCTAAGTGACGCTAGATTCTTTCCAGTCTGTGCAGCATCATTCGTTTTAAAAATCCATGTGCACAGACACTTATTCTGACAGAGACACTGTAGTCTGAAACAGCTAATCCAGGACAAATTGCACTTTTTTCCTTATGAAAAATACCAAAAATCTCATTAATAATAAATATTTGAATTAAATACCACTCACTGGGTGAATTCGCCTTATTAGCTCTGACATCTTCTCCTGAAGGGTCTTTAGTTTTTCTTGAGTAGCTTTTATTTGTATCTCACAGTGTCTCTGTTGCAGTTCACTAACATATGCTACTTCACAGGAATGGCGAGTTAGGGACTGAATTTTTCTCAGTATTTTACTCTCATGCTGAACAAAATAGTCTTTCATGACCTGGAGAGAGAGGTACACAGGCATTTTATTTTATCTAAAAGCAGCAAAACCAATTCAGATATATTTGTATTAAGAAATACAATAAATATACATTTATAATTGCTTGTAGAAGGGAGAAATTACTCACTACTAATTTATCAAACTGACCAACATGGAGGATATGAAACAAGATCCCAGGATAGGCAGGAATGGTGGAACTGTAAGCAGCAGCTGATGGTGCAGGAAGGATTTAGATTCAATTTATTATAATATTTAAAGTCACTAGTCAGGGATTAAAAAGTTTAATGCTCATCTATCTGCAACTCTTAAATTAGAGTCCATTTGACAATAGTAATTTGAAGAGAAATAGGAGAAAATAATAATTTGGCTCTAGAAGGATTTTGGAAGGTTTAATCTCACAGAACATAGCTATCTAGCATAAGAAACAGATGTTGAGTGTGCAGTACGTGAAATCAACCAGGTTCCACTCAGCTATTTTATTACAGTGTTGGGAGAAGGGAATCCTCAACATATCCTCCAGACTCACTAAATGGCTTTTTAAGAACTAAAAAACCCCTTCCCAACCAGCCAACCCTCTCTAGTCCCATTTTTATTCACATAGAACTGATACTTGAATTGATAGCTTAGGAAAGAGAAAAGGGCCTGGGGAGATAGGAGGATATTAAGAAATTAGTTTAATCCCTTGCAAATCTCACGGTTAATGTTTATTTACAGCTGCAACCAGCATGAAGATTACATTAACAATCCTCACCTCTCATTAATAACAACAGATAATGAACATATTAGGTTTGTATAACACACTAAGGATATGAAACTGCATTCCCTTACTTACATGACAAGCCCTTGTTCCTGTAAATAATCCCCACTGAAATTAATGAACTACTTTTGTCAATAAGAACGATCAGCATGAGCCTATACAATTGAACTTTAATTCACTAATTCTGCCTTTATCATAGTTCTTATATCATTTAACCGCTCTAGTTTGTAAAAAATGGATTGATCCTTATAGCTGTGCTTCCGCATAACAATTCTTATTGGACACTTACATTAAACATAATTCATGGAATAGTTCTTTGAGTAAATGTCTAGTTCTAAAAAGATCAGCATCCCTTATTTTACAGTTAGGGCACTGGCAGTCACAGTGCTTACCACATTTTAAAAATGTACTTCTTCGAAAAGAGGCAATCTAGAATAAGTTTGCAAGGAGAAAAAAAGAGTTACCTCCCTGTCAGGGCCGGCTCCAGGTACCAGCCCAGCCAAGGGGAAGGGGCGGCACGTCGGGCTATTGGGCGGCAATTAGGTGGCGGATCCCTCTCGGACGGAAGCACCTGCCGCCGAATTCCCGCCGAAGAAGAAAGCGGCGCGGTGGAGCTGCCGCTGGAGTGCCGCCGATCGCAATTGCGGTCACAGCTTTTTTTCTGTTTTTTTTCCCCCGCCGCTTGGGGCGGCAAAAACCCTGGAGTAGGTCCTGCTCCCTGTACTGTAACTGTTGTTCTTTGAGATGTGAGTGCAGATGTGTATTCCACTAAGGCGTGCACACACCGAGCATGCTGAAGCCAGAGGACTTTGCTTAGCAGTACCTATCGAGGTGACGCTTGCACCCTCTGGCCCCTCACATTCCTTCCCAGGGCTCTTGAAGGCAGTGCTGCCCTGACACCCGCTTAGTTCCTTTGCATCGGAATCTAAGGCTGAAGACTCTGATGCAGAGAAGACGGAGGGTGGGGCGTCGAATATATGTCTGCACCTACTCGAACAACAACCGTTACAGTACAGGCAGGTAACCATTTTTTCTTCAAGTGGTTGCAGACATGTATTCCGTTCAGGTGACTCATAAGCAGTACCTGTAGGAGAGGGGGCTCAAAATCTAGTGAAATAATGACTGCAACCAGCTTCCCAAAGTTTGCCTCTGATCTAGATGCAGCTGAAATAGCATAATGCTTGGTAAAAATCTGTATAAAAGACCAGGAAGTGCCCCTGCAAATTTACAATATAGCAATGTCACTGAGAAACAAAACTGAAGTCTTTTGGGCCCTCATCGAATGAGCCAACCACCTCTGTGGAAGCATGGCCTGAGCTACCCCACATCCTCTTGTAGTGCAGGAAGTAATCCATCTGGAAATCATCTGTGTGGAAACCACCTGACCCTTCATCCGATTCACACATGAGATAAAAAGTTGCGGTGATGCATGGAACAGTGCAGTCCTTTCTACACAGAACGCCAAGGATTGTCTCGCATCCAAGGACAGAAAGTGCTCCTCTCGTCCACATTTGAGTGAGTCTTAGGAAAAAATTCAGGTAAGTATATTGTTTGGTTAAGGTGAAAATATGAAAACTTAGTTAGACAAAAACATAGGGTATGGCCTCCAGGCCACCTTGCCTTTGAAAAACTGTAACAGTAGGCTTCGTTATTAGAGTCTGCAGCTCACTAACTCTCCTCACAGAAGTTCTGGCAATAAAAAAAGCTGTCTTTCAGCAAAGGAAAGATGGGAAAGGTTGCTAGGGGCTCAAACAGAGGACTTACGAGGCAGCCAGTATAGTATTGAAGTCCCAAAAGGGAATAATTTCTTTTACAGGCAAAAAGAGATAGACAACACATTTTAGAATCTAACTACCATGGGACTGGATAATACCAACTTCCCTTGGATTGGAGGATGAAATGCTAAAATTGCCACTAAGTGGACCTCAACTAGCTGAGTAACAGACCTGAGGACTTGAGATATACCAGGTAATCCAAAATGTCCTGAATATGTGCTAGCACTGGCCAAATTCCTCGAGCCAAAGACCAAACTGAAAAACGTTTTCACTCAGCCAAATAGGTAGACTTACTAGAAGGTTTTCTACTATTAAGTAGGACTCGCTGCACTGCTTCTGAACATCATTCTTCCTCTTCACCTATGCATGGAGTATCCAGGTTGTTAGGTGCCGACTGCTCAGCACCGGATGCCATATCTGACTGTGGAGTCGTGTCAGCAGGGCATGAGGGGAAGTTCTGGGAAGTCACATAGATAGACCATGAAGTTTGGAGACCCAACATCATCTTGGCTAAGCTGACACAATGAGTATCAGCTTGGCATGATCTGTCTTCAGTTTTAGAATAACCTCAGGATGAGGGATAAGCGGGATTGGGGGGGAAGCACAATGCTGATCTCCAATTCAAATGGGAGGCATCAGTTAATGAGCCTGGATCAAGTCCAGCTCCAGAGCAAAACTGACTGAAGTTCTTGTTGTCTTTTAATACAAACAAGTCCATCATCGGAATGCCCCATTCGTTGAAAATGGACTGCAGCACAGTGACCATTTGCGATTTTGGGAGAAATTCCTTCTTAGGTGATCAGCCAACTGATTCTGAACTCCCGACAAGTGCGTATCTGTGGGAATGAGTCTTCCTTGCTAGAAAAAATGCCAAAACTGTTTTGCTCCCTGACACAGCTGGTTAGAGTGGGCTCCTCCTTGACTGCTCACATAATACAATACAGTGGTATTGTTGGTAAGCCTGTGAACTGCTGTCCCTTTGATCTGAGCCCAAAAGGCCTGGCCTGTATTGTAAACCTCTTGAAGTTCCAGGACATTGACACGAAGGGAAGCTTCCTGTTCTGCCAATAAACCCTGAACTTTCAATGTCCCTAGTTGCATCCCCCTACCTATTGTGGGGGCTTCGGTAACTATAGTTTGGGTCAGTGGAGCACCCTTGCACACATTGCTCTGATGTGCCTACCATTCTAGGTACTCCAGGATCACCAGTGGCACTTGGACAAGCCTGTCCAATGGCTGAAGATGGGTGATAGATCAACTTCACCCATAATTTAAGAGGACAAAGGCACAAACTTGCATGCTGGACTGTATAAGTGCATGCAGCCACATAACTTAGTAATGGCAGGCATAATCATGCCATAGTTGAAGGGTGAAACTGGAAGAACAGACACAGATGAAGAATTATTTGAAATTATTCATTTGGCAGAAAGCCCTGGAACTTGTAGAGTCTAGTAGGGCCACAATGAACTTGATTCTTTGTATCAGAATTAATATTGATTTTCCTTTGCTCAAAATTAGCCCCAGTCAATAAAAGAGACATAGTATGAACTGGATGTGATGGAGGACTTGTGCCTCAGACTTGTGCTTCGGACTTGCCTTTCAGTAACCAATCATCCAGGCAAGGGAAGACGTGAATTCCGATTCTCCTGACAAGCGATCACTACTGCCTGAAGGAGCAGTGACTCATGAGAGAAATCCCTGAAAAGGGATGGTGCCTGGGAGTGAGAAGGGGGAATTGGATTGCATAACCCGATTCACAGTGTTTAGGACCATTTGCCTGTGGTTGTTGTTTCCTAAGCACTGTAGAAGCAGGACAGTCTGTCCCCAAATGGCAGGGAATTGGTCTGGAAGTTGACAACTGGTAAGTTGCCCTTTGTAGGAGAATCTAAATGACAGATAGAGGATGAGCTGGTTGGTTCAAGTTGGAATTGGAAAGCCTTCGCCTGTGCAAATTGTGTTGCTTTCTGGAAGTCATGCTGTCTAGCAAGATAAGCCAACTCCTGAAATACAGCTGGGAATACTGATGGTATCGCTGCTGCTGACCTCCATAATTAGGCCTCTCAATCACCTCCAATGAAAGTAGACTCATAGACTTAAGGTCAGAAGGGACCATTATGATCATATAGTCTGACCTCCTGCACAACGGAGGCCCCAGAATCTCACCCACCCACTTCTGTAACAAAACCCCTACCCTATGTCTGAGTTACTGAAGTCCTCAAATCGTGGTATAAAGACCTCAAGGTGCAGAGAATCCTCCAGCAAGTGACTCATGCCCCATGCTGCAGAGGAAGGCGAAAAACCTCTAGGGCCTCTACCAATCTCCCCTGGAGGAAAATTCCTTCCCGACCCCAAATATGGCAGTCAGTTAAACCCTGAGCATGTGGGAAAGACTCATCAGCCAGCACCCAGGAAAGAATTCTCTGTAGCTCAGTAGCTCAACAACTCCTTAAAAGAATGTAGCATCTCATCAGTCTTTTCAGAAACAGAAACTGACAATCAAAAGGTAGATCCTCTATGTCCTGCTGGACCTCCGGAGCTATGTCAGAGTTAACAAAGCTCTTCTCATTGTACAGCAGAGGACATAATCCTGGAGTAGGCGTTCGCTACATGCCATGCTCACTGCAGCAACATCTTTGACACTAGACAACCTTCCACAATGAAAGCCTTAAAAAGTCTTCCCTGGAGGATTCTGGCAATTTGTCTCTAAATTTGGACGTAGCCTTCCAATTTACAAATTTATATTTTGATAACAGTGCCTGAAAATTAGCAATGCACATTTGTAAAGACAAGGTTGAATGCATTTTTCGTCCCATTACATCCAATCTTTTAGACTGTCTATCTTTAGGCATTGACTTAAATCTCTCATGTTTCACTCTCTCATTTTCAGCTGTTACAATAGCAAGTTAGAGGCTGGATATTAATAGAAGCACTCAAAACTCTGCATAGGGACATAATACCATTTTCCAAAAGTACTTCATTTATAGGTAGAGCTACCCTCCCTGAAACTGACGACTGGAGAATGTGCACCAACTTATGGGTATTCTCCTGAATGAACTTGGCCTGAATGCCAAGGCTGTAGCCATTTCCCTAAGGAGATCTTGATAAAATAAAGTCTTTAGGCACAGAAGATGAATCTGGCATAGTGCAATCGTCTGGTGAGGAAGATGAAGAAGGAAGTAGGCCCAAAGTGACCCCGTTTGCTCCTGCAATAAAGGCTTAGTCTGTACCAGCTCAGAAGGAGCAACCTCAATATGAGTCTCCAGCCTAGCTGGGTCAGGAGTGAGACAGCTGGTGGATGTGGCAAGATTCTCTGGAATGAGAAGAGGATCGAACCCTGAAGGTTGAGGGACATCCCAAGGGTTCCATGAAGGCCACTAAGGGAAGTGATATGGCACTGGTGGCCAGCAGGAACCAGCCAAAAACTGCCGTCTCTACTGCAAAAACAGTATTGATCTCAGTGCTGATGGGGATTCCCTGGTGCTCTCAAAACTTTTGAGCTTGGTGCCTGGACAGAAAAAGAGAAGCAGAAGATGACTCTGAACTCAAACGCGAGGAACATTCCAAATAGTCTGAAGGGAAGGGAGGAGCCACCTTGGTGGAGCCGTCACATGCCGTGACTTGTCTGAAGCCCAGCACATGGGCCACATTGGTACCAATGAAGGCACAGAAGGCAGAGCCTGGAGAACTGGTGGTGTCATTGAAGCAGTACTGGAAAGGATATCAGTACTGAAGTAGAGGCCAGTACCGAATCTGTAGCTCTTGCCTATACAAGATGAAATGGTCTCCAGAGCCAAAAATGGAACTGATACTGACAATGGATCTCTCAGTGTTGCTACGGAAACTGATTTGTCTTTGCAGTCTGATTTTTAAACAGTGTTGGAGATGACCACACCAACAACCTGTATTCTGATTTAATCAAATCTGATAGTCCCAGGACTGCAGAAGACACCACACAGGTGAGGACTCCTGTATCACAGGTGAGTTTAGCACAGAGAGGCAAAGTAAATCTGAGGCTGTCGGGTTGATAAGCCTGTGGGGTTGATAGGGTCGGTGCTGAGACTGATGTTGTCAGTACCGGACTCAACAGACGCACCATGGACCGTACTGGAGTCTATGGTATAGTGCTAGAATGATATCGTCTTGGTACTGGAGAGTGGGAAGACAGCCCAGCTCTATTCTGAGTACCTGAAGAATCCTGATGTTGCCCAACACTCCTCTTAGAAGAGGAGGAAGAATCTCCCTGAGCCTTGGAGTGACTACCGTCGGTTTTCTGAGTCTTCTTTCTCAGGGTGGACAGGAAGGAGAACAATCTCTTCCTTCCCTTGGGAGAAGAATCAGAGTCTTGCGGTGGTATCAAAGCATGCTGAGGGGTCAGGCAATCTGAGGATGATCCCAACACCAAAGTGGGCCTCATGTCTTGTTCTACAGCAGGGGTCTCAAACTCAAATGACCATGAGGGCCATATGAGGACTAGTACATTGGCCCAAGGGCCGCATAACTGACACCTCCGCCCCCGCTGCCCTTGGCCCTGCCCCCACTCCACCCCTTCCATGAGGCCCCGCCCCTGCCCCGCCTCTTCCCACCCCTTCCCTGCCCCCATTCCAACCCCTTCCCCAAAATCCCCACCCCAACTCTGCCCCCTCCCTGCCCCCAGGAGGTGCAGGAGGGGTGTGGGGTGTGGTGGGGGCTCAGGGCAGGGAGTTGAGGTGTGGGGTGCAGGAGGGGTGAGGGGTACAGCAAGGGGTCAGGGTGCAGGGTGAGGCAGGGGGCTCAGGGCAGGGGGTTCGGCTGCAGGAGGGGCTTGGGGGGCAGGATCTGGCCTGGCGCGTACCGGGGGCAAGGCAGGCTCCCTGCCTGCCTGTCTGCCCTGCCCCCACAAGAGGCTAGAACGTGGGGAAGGGGGGGTGGAGGGGCTGTGTGTTTCTGTTGCTTGAGGCACCGCTGCCAGCAGCTCCCATTGGCCGTGGATCCCTGTTCCTGGCCAATGGGAGCTGCTGGGGGCACTGCCTGAAGCAACAGCCACACACAACCCCTCCGTCCCCCCTTCCCCAGCCTCTTCCCGGAGCTGCACAGGGCAGGCTGGCAGGGAGCATGCCCTGCTCCCGGTGCACATCCGGCTGGAGCCGCTCTGGTAAACACTGGGGGAGGGCGGGGGGACTGCGAGGGGCTCGCGGGCCACAGAAAATCACCCTGCGGGTCGCATGCGGCCCACAGGCCGCGTGTTTGAGACCCCTGTTCTACAGGGTGCTGGGCCAGGCATAAGTCTCTAGTCACCAGTATCCTCTTTTTGAAGGACCTGCAAATGGAGTACTTTCTCTTCAATATGCCCTTCTCAGGCACAATAAGCACTGAGCATGGAAATTACTCTTGAGGATAGCTACTCTACATGAGAGATAGTGCTTGAAACCTAGCAAAGGCTTTGCACCAGGTAAAATCCAACTATTACACTAAGTAATCTAACACTAAGGGTACTACTACTAACTATATACAAAATACCTAGAATAAACTCTCTGAGAGAACAACAGAAGTGTGAAGTAAGATACAGTAACTCCTTGCTTAATGTTGTAGTTATGTTCCTGAAAAATGCGACTTTAAGCGAAACGATGTTAAGCGAATCCAATTTCCCCATTAGAATTAATGTAAATGGGGGTGGGGGAGCTAGGTTCCAGGGAAATTTTTTTCACCAGACAAAAAATTATAATATATATATATATTATATATACATACATACACACATACATAAACACATACACACACAGTATAAACAAACAATTTAATATTGTACACAGCAATGATGATTGTGAAGCTTGGTTGAGGTGGTGAAGTTAGAGGATGGAAGAAGGTGGGATATTTCCCATGGAATGCCTTACTGCAAAATGATGAACTAGCATTCGGTTGAGCCCTCAAGGGTTAACACATTGTTGTTAATGTAGCCTCACACTCTACAAGGCAGCACGAATGGAGGGAGGGGAGACAGCATGGCAGACAGAGACACACACCCTGTGTGAGAGAGAGAGATGCACATTGCCCCTTTAAGTATGCTGACACCACTCTAAGTACATTGCCTTTTTAAGTAGATCAGGAAGTTGAGATAGCAGCTGTGGCTAGCAAGCTCCCTCCGTCCTGAGCCCTGTCATGTCCCCACCCTGCTCTATGGAGAAGGGGTAAGCAGGGGCAGGAGCAGGGGAGAGGGGGACATCTTGACATTGCTGTGCAGGGGGGGTAGGGGGGAAGAGGGGTGCCAAACAGGAAGCTCCTGGGAGCAGCTCCAAGGCAGAGGGCAGGAGAAGCACATGGCAGTGGGGGGAGGGACAGCTGAACTGCCGGCAACTGATAGCCTGCTGGGCGTCTGCCACACAGGGAACTTAGGGGAGCGGGGAGCTAATAGGGGGCTGCTGGTCCACTGTGGTTCCAAGCCCCCACCAGCTAGCTGCAAAGAGCTGCTCTTCCTGCAAGCAGTGGACAAAGCATGCGGATGCCAAACAACATTATAAGGGAGGATTGCGCAACTTTAATCAAGCATGTTCCGTAATAGATCAGCAATGTAACAAAGAAACAACGTTAACCGGGACGACTTTAAGTGAGGAGTTACCGTACCACACGGAATGCTCTGACTCTGTGGGCGGTAAGAAAGTACTGACGAGGGTTGAAGCAGTGCAGGCCTCAAGTAGTCCTGGCAGGGTGTGAGCACTGCCTTGATAGATACTGCTAAGTGAATTTCTCTGGTTTCGGTGAGCTAGGCCTGCACACACTTGAGTGGAATACAGGTCTGCAACCACTCACAGAAGAATAAGTGGGCTAAATTCTATGCCTAGTCATGCCAATAAGCACCTCTGACTGCAATAGCTTCAAAAGTACTGCAAGGGCATAATTGAAGGCAAAATGTAAACCCCATTTTACTGACCTAAATTTAACCTTTTCTATGCACTGTATATCATTGGAGGAGAATGTGTCTCTTGGGTATTATATGTACTGCTGTTAATTAATTCAATAATTAATATGAAAGAATGCTCTTTTCCTTGGAAACCGACACACAAAAAATTACTCTATCTGATGTAACATCAGTTTAGAATACAAACGAATTACATAAAATAGTTTTACCTGGCTGCAGCACAATGCTGGCTTCTTTAGTTGTTCTGAAGGCCCCTGTGGCTATTTTTATAAATAAAGCAGAATTAATATTTATAGTGAGGATATTAAGCTTATGTATGAGCTTAGCAGGAGTAAAGAAACATTTGTATAATAATAAGCAGCTAAATAGAAGCAAATACAGAAATGAGGAAAAAGGAGGGCAAGGATCAGAGTCAGACATCAGTCAACTCAGGAGGACCTGGGAGAAGAAAAATGCAGGTTTCCGAGAATTGTTGCAAGAGTTCCACAGAGGCAAAGCAAATCTTTAGTGCCCACTGGAGGATAGTGAAACTTTTCCCACAATTGAGTTCACCTACATCTTTAAGGTAAGGTTGAGGTGTAAAAACCTCTACAAGGAGCAGAAAACAGCGATGGGATGAGTCACGCACACCTGACGAACCTTCCATCCTCTAGTACTAAGAAGATAAGTCTTTATCACTTGATCAAAGAAGAACTCCTCTAGCCTATAATAATAGGTCTTCTTATAAATAAATAGAGATATCCTATCTCCTAGAACTGGAAGGGACCTTGAAAGGTCATCAAATCGAGCCCCCTGCTTTCACTAGCAGGACCAAGTACTGATTTTTTGCCCCAGATCCCTAAGTGGCCCCCTCAAGGAGGGAACTCACAACCTTGGGTTTAGCAGGCCAATGCTCAAACCACTGAGCTATCCCTTCCCTCCCAGCCTGCCTGCCTTCACTAGCAGGACCAAGTACTGATTTTTTGCCCCAGATCCCTAAGTAGCCCCCTCAAGGATTGAACTCACAACCCTGGGTTTAGCAGGCCAATGCTCAAACCACTGAGCTGTTCCTCCCCCATCCCTTATCTTCTCTATTGTCTAATTGCTGGAGGGCAACATCACACGTTGTATTGCAGAGTTCCTTTGTGTCAAATATTAAAAAATTCTACCTCTATGCAAATGGACTTAACATAACCAACTGCTGAATTTTCTCCCAATATGTTGTCCCAAGTAGTGGTCACATCTGGCTAGCAATGCCAAGAAACTTTACCAATATGCAGGAGGCATTTTCTCAGAAACTTTTTGTATTTATTTTTAAAGTTCAATTTGGTTGTCAGGGGCAAGCGATCCAAACACTGAATGCAAGGGGTATTTGATCCTTGACTGCCATTTTAAAGCTGCAGCTAAGCAACCAAACTGTGGAAGAAATCATTCCACTCCAAACCTAATTACCTATTTTTAGAAGTAAGAGGTTTTAATTACATGGGATAGAATGAGGTTGACCTACCACTTCTCTGAAGGGTACCTTTCCTCTCTGATAAATTTCCTATTGTCATGCAAAATAACTTCAGAAACACATAGATGACAAATTGACTATGGGAGGAGAGCAATAAGTCATCTTATGGAAACCAGTCTGGACAGAAACATTGCAAGCTTAGGTCTGATTCTACCTAAGAGTTACTCCCCATTCACATATTTTACTCCACACCTTAATCTCCCAGGGCCGCCCAGAGAATTCAGGGGCCTGGGGTCTTCGGCGGCAGGGGGCCCCCACCGCCAAATTGCTGCTGAAGACCCAGCACTTTGGAGGCGGGTCCCGGGGTGGAAGGACCCCCCCCCGCCACCGAACTGCCGCCGAAGACCCGGAGCGGAAGAAGCTCCGGGGCCTGGGCCCCGCAAGAGTTTTCCCAGGCGCCCAGAGCGAGTGAAGGACCCCGCTCCAGGGGCCCCGAAAAATTCTCGTGGGGGCCCCTGTGGGGCCCGGAGCAAATTGCCCCACTTACTCCCCCCTCTCCCCCGCCGGGGCGGCCCTGAATGTCCCTTTGTTTTCAAAGGAATTAAGGGTGGGAGTAAAGCGTTCCTAAAAATAGAAGAGGCCAATGGTGTCCTTTACAAACCTAGTTGGTGGGACTAGGTCAATATGCACTATCAAGCCAATTTTATTTAGACCTCAATAGATCTGCCCCGAGCCCACTGAAATCAATGGGAGTTTTTTGCTGACTTCAGTGGATCCAGGACCTGGCCCCTAGCAGTATGTGCTGACCATTGGCTTAGGCACTGCTTCACAGAAAAACCAAAACAAATCCTGACCCGAAGAAGAGCTCTGTGTAAGTTCGAAAGCTTGTCTTTCTCTCACCAACAGAAGTTGGTCCAATAAAGGTATTACCTCACCCATCTTGTCTCTCTAACATCCTGGGAAAAACATGACTACAACAACACTGTATAAAACAAACCCTTCATATTTAAGAGATTGCGCAAACCATTATTACATATTACTTCAAATTGGAATATTTTTTCTCTTGAAACTAAAATTTATCTTCAAAACTGCTGTATAGGAAAAACATACCTAAAATACATTACACTAAGCTTGTAAGACTTTTCTAACCCCTACAACTCTGTCCTAATTCTTAACCACACAGTTAAATAAGATACCTGGATGCATTAAAATCAGTGTATTTAAGAAGACTCTTCTTCCCTGGTCCCCAATTTTTAAATATTGTATGAGCAGCAACAGGAGGAGTGATTTTATGATGTGCACATCTGTTCACTGAAGAACACCTAATTTCACCCGATTGCATACAACAGCTGTCAGGTTATTTGCGATTATTATCAATCTGGGCAGATTCAAACAAGTGACCTTAGAAAAAAAAGGCTCCACACAGTGGTCACTATGAAAATTTACGAACATTTATCATGAAGTAGTATTTAAGAAATCAGGATGTTCCCCATCCTGGGATTCGGAAAGGCTATGTTTTTAGCTATTGTGGTGTGGAATGCATGTGTAAACTTTTTAAACTGCAACCACTCTATTACCTATTAGAACACACACAGACTTAAACTACAAGTTCACATACCTTAAACATAGATACAAGATCCTCAGCAGACATGCAATTAAGCTGTTCTCTTGACAGTTCGCAGTCTGGCAAAAAATACAGCAGGACTTCCCTAAAAAATTTCAACAAAATGTGGTATATGTCAGTATCCAAGATTCCTTTAACCTCAAGTCTTGTACTGTGGAGACTAGGGGACCCAGTCAGAATGCTTCTTATTAAGACACCTCCTAGGAACTCGCCCTTCTTACTCTGGTACCATGGATTGGACTCTACGGAACAAACCAAACTGCTTTAGATATGCCAGGACAAAGCTTATAGCACTAGAACACCTCACACTAAGTAAAAAAGATATTATTTGTGGAGAAAGATTAAAACTATATATCCAAAGACTGCCTGAAAACATAATACAATATATTAAGGCTAGTGCAGCCCTGTGACAAGAGCTAATTCCCTGGACTCTGGCCACTCGGGCTGTGCTGCCCTGGAACGAGGGCTAACTCTGTGAACTCCGGCCACTAGGCTGTGCAGCCCTGTGACAAGGGCTAATTCCCTGGACTCTGGCCACTAGGCAGTGCTGCCCTGTAATGAGGATTAACTCTGTGGACTCCGGCCACTAGGCTGTGCAGCCCTGTGACGCGGGGGTTAAACCCTCACAGGCAGCCACAGAGAATCCATTGTGGAATCCATTGTTTCTAAAATTAAGGAACTGGTCCTTTGGTCTGGATATAATTTTTGGAAATTCTGGTGCAGTTTTCAATTCAGGTCTTCAATACTATGTCAACCAGGGGCTGGAATAGTATTTTACACTAAGATACCCTTTTAACCAAGGATGCCCAAAGATTTTAAAGAGGTGTCATCCCTATTTTTCAGAGAGGCAGATTGAGGTAGAGAGAGATTAAGTGTCCTTCATAATCACAGTGAATCAGTGGGAGAGGACAAGAACAGCACTAAGGTTCTGACTCCAGGCCCTGATCTAGTCCCTGGAAAGCCACAGAATAAAATCCCGCCCAGCCAATTCACTCAGCCAAAGGAAACGGTGTAGCAGTGTTCTCTGCCCTTGGGATAGTGTGACTTGCCCATACTAAGCAGTAACCTTTCTGGAACCTGTGGCTTGACTCCAAAGTCAATTCAGTCGACTGGCTGAATGGATAGTGGTTGCCCTTTACAGACATGTGGGTAAAGAAGGTAGCTGAAACAGGGAGAATGGTGGGGGGGGAGAGGTGACAGTGTTATTTGATAACTGTTATTTACATGGCTTAACCACAAGCCCAGTAATCTTTGTTTTGGAGCATTTGATTCCTGAATAGTTAAATATTTCCTATGCAGTATTTGTTTCCTACATTTTAAATTCTCCACTGTTAGCACTAGCAACTGAATTATATGCTCGATCAAAGACAGAAGTCCGGCATTCATGACAGCTCCATTGTAAGCTCTTGTAAGATCCCATTTTACTCAGTCAATTACTATGCAACAAATGAGGAAGGAAAACGGGTTTCTTACAAGTTTCATTTTATCTGCAGAAAGCCTGGCCATAAAATCTGATGTTGACAGCATATCAGAAGCCTATACAGATAATTACTTTTGATACAAACACATTAAGTCAACCACTTTCCTACAGAACTATGCTGAAAGGATGGTTTAATGCATTTTTTTTTTATTATTGGCAGAGCTGTCACCTGAAGAAATAGTTAGTACTTTGGGTGATTTTAGTGGACTTCTGGTCAATTTCAGCCACATGATAATTATAAGGCTGTTGTTTTATCCTTTTGATTTACTTCTAATCTACAACGTTACTAGATGGTTTAATGTATGAAGCTAAAATCTCACCTCATTCTACTGCAGCAGCTATTTGTCCACTAAATTTCTAACTTTAATTTGTCATGTTTCTGTATGCTTTGTACCCTTGGTTGAGAACCACTGGCATATGTATCTCTGGGGGTACAGAGAGGTCTTCCGGAGGTACATTAACTCATCTTGATATTTGTCTAGTTTTACAACAGGCTACGTAAAAAGTATTAGCGAAGTCAGTACAAACTAACATTTCACACAGACAAACTGAGAAAGTAAGCAATTTCTCACTAATAGTGTGCTGTGACACTGTTGTATTTTTATGTCTGATTTTGTAAGCAAATAGTTTTTAAGTGAGGTGAAACTTGGGTTACACAAGACAAATCAGACTCCTGAAAGGGATACAGTAATCTGGAATGGTTGAGAGCCACTGGCTTATGCGTACTTAACATCGTTTTTGTTAAGGTGAAATATATTTTAAGGTGTTTAGCTGCGTGCTTACACCCCCTCTCTTCTTGTACATAGTATTTCTTCCCCAAATAACAAAAGAAGTAACAATTAGCAATATTTCCTCTGAAGACTGTTAAAGCACATTCAACTGTTTTTGAATGTTTGTTCTACTTAGCTGGGAAAGATTCCTCACTCTCTGAAAGTGGGTTATATAATATGTGCACTCACAACCTTAAAGATACAGCTGGCAACTGTTATTGAATAGATGCAAAAGGAAATAATTTCATAGTTTTGCTAATCCAAATCTCTAAAGTTTTTTCACATACACTACTTTATCATTTTGCTAAGTGTTATGTAGACAATTGGTGTAATGATGTCCCCAGCCACTAAGATCCATCTCTTCAGCAGCAGGCATCTCATCTGGTCCCACTTGGCACCTTCACATATGATCCAACCCACTATCCACAAGAAGGTACACAGTCAGTCTTTCACTTCCTGGTGGCTTGGGAAATAGTCCATAGTCAGCCACAGGGACTATGGTCAACAATGATTATCTCCCACGCCTTGCTTCAAAGACAGGTAAGTGCAACCCTCATTTCACCCTGTTAAATCTGGCATTACAGTGAGGTTGTGTGACGGGAAAAGAGCCAACATCCTGGAAACTAGGATTACAGTTACACAAAAACCAAAAGCCAGGAATTCAACTGGTTAAAAGAGGAATATATTTCATTCTCAGTTAAATTCATGTTCTTGTTAAAAGCTTTGCTGGTGCATGTTACTTAGCATTTACTGAACTTGATTTTTCTAAATATACAAACAGCATTGTGCAATAAAGTTAATGGACTAGATATTCAAAACTGAGCCCAACTTCTGCAGAAGTCTAATTATGTAGACCCAGATTTACGTATGTGCATCTGAGAAGAAACATCTATGTAAGCTGGGCACACTGAAGTGCATTGCATACACTTTTGAAGATCTGATCCAATTTTTGTAATATTTTGGGCAGTCTACAGAGCATTCCAATTCTATCTGGATTCCCTTCTGTACCTTTGAAATAGAGACATAAATTATGGCACTGCTCAGTGAAGGCCAGATCAATAGCTGCAATTGCTCTGATGGAGTGAAAGTATTAGAACTGTTCAAGGCATTAGCCACCGAAACACTCACCTTAAAAGAGAGGTTAATGTTTCTACAGTTTTCTTTCCAGACATACACTGGGAAGACTCTCCTATGTGTGCCACAGCACCCGTCTCCTGCATCGCAACTTGGACTTTTCCTTCAGCACATCCTTTTTGATCTTCAGCCAATGCACTAGATATAAAGCAGACAAAAGATCATTTTAAAGTATTACACCAAAAGAAGTCAGAGACATACTTTCTATCATCTTATTTATCAACCCCACTGAGTTCCTAGAGGGAGAAAGGAAGTAAGGTACAAATAAAAGAGACAGCATGGAATCCTGATTTTCATAAGGATTTAGGAAGAACATAAAATATGTTTAGTCACCTGAGGATACTGGCCCAGCAGACTTGGAAATGTGCATTCTACACTACTCTAATCCTAAAGTGCAGAGTCTTACAAATCGTGGCTGATTCCTCTGATTTTAGGGAATGATGGATGGCTTGCTCTGGGCCATTCATCCAGGGGGGAGATGTCTGCTTAACAGAAAAAAGCCTGCACTACAGATTGTAGGAGCAGGATGACTGGCTAACTGGGCCTCCTTGATATACTTGCAGCAAAGCACTGAGGCTCTGGTATGCACAAATTAAACGTCAATGAACAGGAAATTTTGCAAGCCAGAATTCAGGAATATCAAGTTGGGCTGCACTGACGATCCTTTGATATCTACATGGGCATCAATAAGGTAATTTATAATTTTATATGTATTAGAAATATAGTCAAATTAAAGTTATACACAGTTGTGAAGCTTACTAAAGAGCAAGTATTAAGCACAGAGCTGGAATTGACTAGCCCCTAGTACTATTAAACTGGCATTGCAGATTCAAAAGTATCAACAAAATAGCTGAATAGCTACATTTGTGTAGCATAAGCAACAGAGTGGGCAACAGATTAAATAATTTGCTGCATAATTAACACACACGACATATTTTGGCCTTTTTTCTTTATTTGTATCAAGATATTTTATTGCTTTCAGTACAATATAGGCTGAGTAGATTATATCAACATCATATATTTTACTTGTGTTTGAGAAAAGTCATTAAAAATGGAGTCTGCTTTATAAACCATCCAGAGTGCTTCCTCTGGTTAAGATTTTTAGGACAAATATACCAGAAAATTCCCACAACTCTGCTACATGGTATCAAGCATAGAAATTAACCCAGCAGTAAAAGATACAATGTAGGCAATAAAGGGTTGAGTTCATTATTGTGGAAAAAATATTTATCTGTTTACCATCTCAACCTCATAGAGCATTATTTTAAAGTCGGCATTTAGGCTACTCAGTCTACTTTGCAGTGAGCTTACCTAATTGTGTTAGGTTACTTATGTTTTGAACAGAAAAACTTTGTAGCTTTTTCATTCACTCACCCAGTGAAGTTAAGGATGTTGGCAAAAGCCCCACTTTGGCCCCATCTTGCCAAGTGGGGAAGTCAATGGGAGCAGAGGCTGCTGATCATCTGACAGGAGGTGCTCAATTCCTTGCAAAGTTATGCCTTTATATGTATGCATATTTGAGTGAAAATCTAGTTACATGTAGCATCACAGTTAGGTATCTTACTGTAGTTGCATACGGAATTATTGGGTCTCATTTCACACAAAAGAATATACCGGTTGCTGAAGATAATTTAACTTGATTAGGGAATCTGAAGTCTTAGAAGAGAATTTGGCTCTTATATATAGAGTGAACACCTGACAGCAGGATATTTTTTTTAGCCCCTTCCACTCGGTTATAGTGTGCTGTGTTTTTAAGCCTCTGCCTTTCTCTTGAAAAGAATGGGAGCTGTATGTGCAACAGGAATGCAGGATTTGGCCCAGAGCTTTTATTACTAGAACTTTTATCAAATCAAGTTATTAGGAAACGAAAGGAATTTTGAAGCAGCACAATGTGGATATAGTTTATTTCAGAAGACACTGATTTAGAACAAAAACGGTAAGAGTAGGTAAAATACAATTATGCATTAGCAACTTTTCAAAATTAAACAGAATTACCACTTTACTTTAAATAAGAGCTAAAGAATAATTAGTAAGTATTAAGGAGCAATCCTTATTTTCAGTCTAATTTTACATTTATGTAACTCCACTGACTGCAATAAAGTTAGTGCCAATTTACACTGATGACTAGACTAGGCCTTAAGTCTGAAAGTAAGTCTTTTGAAATTAACACAGTTTTTAGTGGCAATAAGTAAGATCAGTAAAAATGTGTTTAATATATATATACTGCAAAAGCCACTACAAATGTAGTATAAATGGAAGACATAAAATGCTAAAACATTCTTAACCACACACTGAAGCTGGTAGTTACCGCTATAACCTGTGAGATCATTACTGTATTCCTAACTCACTGTTTTGTATAGCATATTCAGTGTTTGCAATACATTGCAATATTTGGTATCATTAGCTATAGCATCATTACAAAACATTTTGGAACAGCCCCTTTGCATTTGGGTAATATTACTATTCTCACCTTTCCAATTTTGAAGAAGGCAAATTATTTCCCTTTATTTTTGTAGCATCCTTCTGATCAAAACAAATATACCTTTGTAAGTCACACTGTTTCTGTTTTCCTCCAAACGAACCTAAATATTTTGCAAAACACATTAGATGAAAAACAAATTGTTGACTTTAGAAACCACTTTGAAGTAATTTCTTTAAAGAATGCTTTAACACTAGCTTATGTTGAAAAAGGAAGTTATCTATATATATCATTTTAAAGATACAGGTCTGTCACATCTTACGTGCATTTAACATGCGCGATTTCAGCTTTACGCAGTTGGCAAGAACAAAAAACAAAACAAACAAAAAAGAGAAAAATAACAATTTTAATACTGTACCTGTAGTGCGGGTGATTCCGCCCGCCATTGAACTCAATGTAATTTTGACTATACACGGTTTTCGCTTTACGCACTAACTGCTGAACGGAACCCTCGTGTAAGATGAGACAGACCTGTCGTCATTTACAATCTTCCCTTGAAATTGAAATCTGTCCTCCAAGTGAATATTCAGTTCCCTGGCCTAAGCACACAAAGATTTTGCTTCCAATGAACTATTTCCCAGTAGTCATATGATAGTGAGATTAGTGTCAGTTGCAAGTCCCTTTTGTGTATATTGTTGTTTTGTTTTAAATATTCACAGCAATTCTGTAAACATAGTCTAGATTGAAAGTACAAACACTTTTTGATTTTACCTTTGTTCAACCAAAGAAATTCTTTACTTTCCCCACACTTAGACAAATCTTCAGTCTCATCCTCAGACACCATTACCTAAAACACATAAAATTTAGTTTATCTTTCTATATTTTAAGAAACTGTCTTCTCCTAAAAAGCCATGGATCTACCTAACAAAGTTAAATCACAATATAATACATGTTAATTGGAGGTTAACTCCGGGTTAAATTCAATTTGGGTTTGACTTTGATCTTGCTTCCACAGGCATAAGTCAGAAGTGACCCCATCATGTCGATCGAATCATACTGGCAGAATCAGGCCTTACCTGTTTCCTTGATATTTGTCTTCTCAGCTCAATGTTGTACTTGTGCAGTTTTAAAGATCAACTCTCCATTGTTTTTAACCAGATGTAAATAAAGGGGGAAAATGTGGGCAAACAAGACGTGTTTTGTAGATCTGGTGAAAAAGATTATGCTGCTTAGCAAGCAGTTTGATATTTTTAAAATGTTCTAAATATGGCCTTATTCTGGCCCTTATTCAGGAAAGCAAACTCATGAGCAGTCCCACTGAATACAGTGGGTCTACCTCTATGCTTTGTTAGACACGGACTTAAGAAAATTTCATAGCAGCAACATATGAAAGGAACTCGGTAGTGACCTAAAGATAGGAAGCTGAAAATGAGTTATCGTATGATCTGATTAGCTTTCTCATGTTATAAAAAAGAGAAAAAGTCTAAAGTATTCTGATTGCCAGTTTGAAGCCCACCATAGTGGTGATTTTCTGTTAGCCTTGTGTGACTATTTCAGGCTAGTGGCCTTTCATGTAATCCGCTGTTCTTTCACTCAGATTTTTGTTCAGTGTGACATTCCCAATACAAATGTCTTACAGGGAAGGGAAGGATCTTTTCAGCATTTCATCCATTGCCCCATTTGCTTTGAATGTGCAAACTAAGCCCTTGGGACTCTAACCTTGGTAGAAAATGAGAGGCCACTGTCTGAGAACAGAATTGGCACAGTCCCCCTTCAACACTGTGAGAAATCGGTCTCACAAACAAAGCAGCATTTGCTTTCTGCCTGGTGTCCCCTAGGATGCTTTGCCATGAGAGGGCAGGGTGGGGACAACAGGGAGGCACTGACATTGTAAAACAGAGGACAAAAGTCTTAGTGCGCCAATGGCTCTTGGAGAAGAGGTAGTGGTGGAGATGCACAGGAAGAGCTCACTGCTGCCTGGAAAAGAGAGATAAAGGGCTAAAAATAGAGGGAGGGAAATTAGCTGCCAACTCATTTTTCCATTGTAAGCAGAACTTCTAGCAGGAGGAAGCGTGGTTAATGTACTCAGCTGGGACTCAGGGTGTCTGGCAGAGATGGGAATTGAACCCTGATCTGACGCCTCTTCACCTGGTCATTTAACTTGTGCCTCAATTCCTCATACGGAAAAGGAATAACATTTCCTTCTTCTACCCTTCGTCTGTCTTGTCCAGTTAGACTGTAAACTCTTCAGGGCAGGGGCTGCGTATGTACATGTGTAGTCCCTAACACAATGGGTCTCTGGGATAGTGCATTAATGTGATTACTACAATTAGTTAATAGGGGCCACAATCTTTCCCCATAGTGACCTAGCAACAGCACTAAGCTACCTCCAGTATCCTCGAAGACAAGGCACAGCACGTCTCTCACAGATTACTGTAGGCCTTAGTGTCCAGAAATGGTAGCATTAGCAGCTAATTACAGGTTTGTCTACATTGGGGGTTTAACTGCAGTTACTGAAGCTAGTTTGGAGGGAAAATGCCTGAGCACACAAGACAGAATTCATTAGAGTGCAGTAACCCCTCGTTTACCGTGAATTGTGTAATACTCTTTCAAAATATATTCCCGAGCTTTATAAGAACTGTGGAACTGTGCCTTATGCACGGCAGCACACATCTGCATTACAATGGCCCCAACAGTGGATCTCCTTACACTGAATTAGCTTGCTATGGACTGGTACCATTGCAGAGTGGCCCGTTTTCCCAATGGTGATTGCGAATCGCTTGTCCGTGTGTGGGGACACTGCAGGATGGTATGCTGCTGCTGCTAGTTCAGCACAGATCTCAGAAAAAGTCATCTTCGCCATCCTGAAATTCTCTCACCACTGCTGGTCATCCCAGGTCTGCCTAGTGATCCTACCCCACCAATCCACACTGGTTTTCTAAGCCCAGAAACAGCACTGTAATGTGTGATATTGCTCCAAGAACAGCTCCTGTAGTAGCAGTTGCTTGGTATCAACCTTGTCCTTGTCTTCCTTCCTCTCCCGCTGCTGAAGCTGCTGCTGCCACATCATGTGCTTGGTGGTGCGTCAGGCACAGTCCAAAACGCAAAGCTGCCTGACTTTGAGAACTGAAATACAACCCAAGTAGCCTCTGCATCTTCGCAGTTGTCAGCACAGCAGCATGGAACACAGTTAGGTCTATACTGGCTGATAGCAATTTCAAAATGGTGCTAGCCCACCCAGAAGGAGAGGAAGCATTGAACAGAGAGAATGGAATCATGGGATTTTTTTTTAAAAAAAAATTGACTCCAAGTCCCAGAATTCCATTGGCTTCCTCTACTCATTCCACAATGTACAGCGAGAGAAATCCCAGAAATGCCCACTGCTCAGAAGCGAAGCTAAGGACTAGAGAATACCCTTTGAGAATGCCACACACTTAGTATGCAGCAAGCCCCCACCCTGTGCATACAATGATGAGAACTGAAAAGAGAGCACAGCTGCCCCATGTGCCCACTATTAACTGCAGCTTGTGTACAGCGTGTTAACTAACACAGAGCAACTAACTGTGGATTAACCACTGGCTCATGGAGACAAGCCCTACGTTTAACTTGGATTTCAGCTTTCCTAGTGGGAAAGTGAGTGAGAAGGACCATCACAGTATATAACTCACATCTTCCACATGAAAATTAGGCAAATATTGCTTAGCACTTCGATAGCATTTAGAATCCAGAGATGTCACAGTGCTTCATGAAGCTGGGTAAGCAGTAATTTCTCTGAGTCTCTCTTCCCCTATCTGTGAGATGGCTAAGTGACTTGTCCGAGGTAATGTGGTCAAATCAGTGGCAGAGAATCAAGCATAAAATCTCCTCTGCTCACTCAGAGGCCAGTTAAATGTGTGCCTTGGCGGCTGCCACATCTGTGATATAGTTTCTTTTGTTCACGAGTTTGTTCACGGTTTGAACGGAGAAAGAATACTAAAAAAATGCCCCGTAAATAAGGAGTTGGCATATTACTACGTTTTCAGAGATGGCAATAATGAAAAAGGTATTCAACCAAGAACGAACTAAACAGTTAAAGCTAATAACAATCCTAATAGATTGTCCCTCAGCAATTACTTCTGCTGATCTCCACATTTGGGAGCAAGCTCCCTGGAGCAGCAAGTCTGAACCATCTAAAACCATGAAAGCTCTGGCTGCATGCATGTCCCCTTGCAGATGTCTCCTCTTGCATGGAGATATAGTGCCCAGGGGAGGCATGAATCAGCGTTCACATTGCGCTTCCCGTCAGTACCCAGCTTGGGCTGGGGAAGGAATGATCCAACCAGTGGACTAAATTCAGCGATGAATCCTGGTCACAAGCCACTTGAGGCATGTTGTGCATACTCTAAGAAGAAGAACTGCCCAGAGTACTGGGCAGAGATTTCCTACTCCATCACGTAGATACTCCGTTACTTAAAGTAATACTCCAAATTTGAACATCTCTAACAAACAGTATATAAAACTACCTAGATTCCTCATAGTGTGTGAAACCTTTCATACTCTTGTCAGCAGCCACCCCTCCCAGGTATCTAACTGGTTTCATTTTGTTGATATTTGCACCTCCAAATCAGTCCTCTCCAACTCCATCACTATTTTATCCCCCATCTTTTTCAATTTCTCATAACCCTCATGAATGGCCTACTCAGGAACTATTTCAGATACAAGATCTCCACCTCATTTCCGTTGGTTCCATCTGATCCACTTCTTGCTTAGGACAAATGTACAATGTTCTTTATTCTGTCCTGCCATTTTTTCATCATAATTTATGTCATATATACAGCGTACTACTGATGGAGCTGCCAAGTTTTATTACCTATTAAAAAGCATCCGGATAATTTCACATCATTCCTAGACATTAAGCCTCATAAACCAAGTTTTAGCCTGGAGCGAGGTTTTACAGCCATTACAAATGCTAAAAACCAGGGATTGATAATGGAACAGATGGCAGGGCTTTATTTATAGCGAGAGCAGTGAGCACTGTTTTGACAACAGTAGAGGCTGAAGTACAGAATAACTGCTTTTACACAGACATTGATTCTTGTCCATCCAGGTGCACCATCAGGTTTATCTGCACAGAAGCTAGCAAGGCTGCCTTTTTGATGGGCCTGTGTACAGTACTTTAATACAGTCTGCAGTAAAGGCAAATTGATCATCAGCTACAAATAAATCAGGCTGTCAAAAAAAGTTAAACCAAGATTGAGACATTAGATGCAGATGCAAGTGATGGGAAACCAAGTAATCTATTGGACAAGAATTATCATCACACTAATCTAAAGCATACAGGCATGCTTAAAGCAAGTCAATAATCTATAGGAATGTTAAAAAGGAAGTAACAAGAACAAAGAAAGTTTCCTCACCATAAATCAATACTGCTGTCCTAGCTCATATATCTAGGATGTTATGTGCAAAACAGCAAAATGCCAAGGAATTACATCTTATTAATATAATTAGGATTTCAATTTAGTTTAGAGAAGCATTTACTATACTGCCTCTGTTAGGTGACTTATATATAATAACAACTAATTAGCCCAGATCAAACAGATAAATGACGACACAAGCAAAGGTGACAGCACCATTTTTGTCTACAAAACAAGTGATCTACAAAGATAGTTATTACAGGAGAATATACTGAGTATCTTAGAAGTGGGATATAACAGTTAAGGTTCTGAGAATATTGCCTCAGGCACGAAGAAAAGTGGTGAAGCTAATGGGCTACTGTGAAGGGATCTACTCTCCACAGGTGCTGCCTAGTGGTCAGTGAGGGTGTGACAAGTGCTCTTCTGTCTTGGCACCCCCTATTGATAGCCTTTGGTGATCTGTCCTCTGCTATGGCTTGGCCCTCCGGCTGGGCCATAAGTTGTGTCCACCTGTTCCAGGGTATGTCAAGATTCCTGCCCAGCAAGAGGCTTCAGGCTTTACCTGGCCATAGCCCCAGACTTGGGACTCTCTGAGATATGGGGTCTTCCTAGTTCTGAGTCTCCAGCCCCATCAGGACGTGGGTAAGAGAACCTGGGCCCACCTCTCTCCACTAGGTTCCAATCCAGGGCCCAAGGGCAGGCAGCTGAACTCGGTACCCTGAAGTGCCAGGCCTCCCAGATCACTTCCTACCGGTCTCCCCGTTCAAGAGGGAAACGCAAAAGCTTGTAAACAAAATAAATCAAAGAAGTCTCCAACCTTGCAGATGTCCAGAGTCCTTTTCCCTCAGAGGTCGGACAGACCATCAATAGTCAGGGGCCCCAGCAGGGCTCTTTTTGGAGAGTTTCAGAGTGTAGGTCTGCTCACCTGCAAGCGAGCTACTCCGCTCCCCTTTTCAGCTTCTCCTCCAGCCTGTGCATGCACTGCAGGTTTAGCAGGGTGGAGCTGCCTGGGCCCAGAGTAGCTCCTTAACCCCTTCCACTTCAGTGTGGGGTCTATACACCTCATCACAGCTACCCATTCTATACCCATTTGGTATAGAAGATGGTATGAAGCATGATCATCAGATATTTCACATCACCCAGGACACTGATATGGACATGTGTACCTGTACTTTGTAAGAGTCATCTACATTCATATACCAGAGCCATATTGATGTACTTCATTTGACAGATCAAAGACCAGATCTGCAGTTGGTGTGAACTGGCACAGCTCCATTGACTTACAAGGAGCTATCCCAGTTACACTAGCCAAGAGTCTGAGCCAAGATATTTAGTGAGAATATGTTTTGCCAGGGCAACCTGGGTCTATATGGCAAGAGACGCAAGTATCTGCATACAGCCATTGTATCATTTTATGGCAAGCAGGGGAGGGGTTAAGATGAACTAAAGCAGGCCAATAACTGTCTGGTTTAATAATAATAAAAGCTGCCAAGGCAGTAAAAGGCAATTAATTCCTAATTTAATTCTTGCAGCTACAGCATAACAGAAAAGCAATGATATATCTACCGAGAGTAGGTATTTGTCTAACTTAATTAACCACCAGCAGCCTGAGATTAGATTGCCAGCTGTGATCACACAAATATACTTGGAGCAAGTAATAAATGACAAACATGATGTTTCCTTAAAACAAATAAAAACTGGTATATGTGAGCTAAGAAAAGCCTTCCAAGAACCGGCAGAATGACTGAGTAAAGGGGGTGCTCCATGCTAAGGGAGATGCAAACCTTAAGTGCGAAGCACTGTTTGAAGTGGAGAATCACACCGCCACTTAGCAGGGAAAAAGCAGTATCATTTGTTAAGAATGTTATAGGCATTTCTATGGTACCCAGCAATACAGTATTTAAGCACTGTTTGAAAACAGATGTAGGTCAGATTATACCTGACACTTGTGCTGCTGTGGAGTATAAGGCACACTACCACTTTTTCTGTTTCCTGCACAAAGGCTGGACACAGTAATAGTTCTTCCAGCTGAGGGAATACTGGGACTATTCTCGCTTAGCACTCACTGGTTCATCTCTCCTCAAAACAGAGACGAGGAATGGCCATGTACACACTCCCTAATGTGTGCCAAGAAGCTCAGACATGGACTAACTTCTGGATGGGATAGCATCTCAGAGCTCCCATAACTCCACACTGCCCCCACCTGGGCCAGAAATGTAGTGATACAATCTGACTCATAATCTGTGGATGGTAAAAGCAGCTGGTGCTGGGCACTTGTTCCTAACCCGTGTACTATGTCATTTCAGCAGTCACGTACCACTTTACTGTTTGATTCCAAATGCAGTTCCATCCTTATCTTTAGGTAATCTATAATTGTACTACTACTAACTCAATCATATGTTAAATTTTCCCTGTTCTAGCTATCTCATCGATAGTATGAGTATGTGTAGGTGGGCTGGAGTAGGAAATGAAGTGACAGCTGGTCCAATCTAACCCCTGGTTTGATGTTATAATAACTGCTTGGAAGGTAGAATGCAGATTAGTAAAACAGGAGCCAAACCATTACACTTGATATAAGTAGCTACGTGGTCCAAGTGACATCTGATCTGCCAATACTTCACTTGCAAGTGAAACTTGAGTTACTTTAGAAATAACAAGATCTGAAATGGTTTGAAAAGTATCTAGTAGAGTGAGCGATAAAGAACTATTCCATACTTGCACTCCAAACAATCCCAGTCTGTCTGGGTATTTTTTCCCCGGGTTCAGGGTATTTTTTCCCCGGGTTTTCCCATTTCATTTTTTGGCTGGTACTGTAAGTAAAAATGCCAGAATACCACAAGTAATGTGATTCACGTAACATTTATGACCAACTCTGAAAGAGTAGGTACCAGACAACGGGAGAGCCTATTCTCCTGACAAGAGTGGCTTGAACAAGTCCTGCCCAAGTCACAATTTTTATTTTTATTGTTCGTATGGTAGTAGCATAAGTCCTGTTTTAGAGATGGGAAAACTGACGTTAGGTAAGTCACTTACAGTGTGTGTCTCAGTGAGTCAGTGGCACACCTAGGAACACAAACCAGGTGTCCCAACTCCTACTTCTCATCTCTATTAGACCATGCTGCCTCCTAAAAAAAACCACTATTTGCATGTTGCTAGACATTTCTATATAGGAAATACACACTAGACCTAGGACTTACAACTATTATAATTAATCTTGGTCATCACACTTGATCACAGAAATGTAGGGCTGGAAGGTCCTCACAAAGTCATCAAATCCAGCCCCCTGCACTGAGGTAGGACCAAGTTTGCAGGTGTGCCTTTAATATTATCTCCTTGAGAAACTGCCAGATCTCCTGAACTCCTTTTTTCCTTAGATTTTCTTCCCATGGGATCTTGCCTACTAGTTATCTAAGTCTTTTGAAATCCTTTGTCCTAATCTGCTGCTCTCTAGAATCATGAAATCTATCACTTCATGACCACTTTGACCCAAATTCCCTTCCACCTTCAGATTCAATACCAATTTTTCCTTGTTGGTCAGAATCAAGTCTAAAATGGCTGTCCCCCTGGTTACTTCCTCCACATTCTGAAACAAAAGCTGTCTCCAATGTATTCTTATGGGAAATTTAGTGGTTTTTTTTCCTATTACTTTTCCAACAGACGCTTGATTGTTATCTATTGCCACAAACAATGATGGATTGTTATCTATAACAATTTCCTGTGTTAACATCCCCATCTGGAAGTGAGTTATGAGCTATTGGTATTCAAACCTTCGCTGATGTTTCTTTTGACTACAAGGAAATTATTTGGCTTTCACTTCAGGAGTTCAGCCAGACACTTTTCTTATATCAACAGCTATATTTTAATGTATGCCTGCAATTAGTCCCTGCTGCATCACAACTTCTGCTTTATTTGCAGGTTCTCCCCTTTATCCATTTCATGTGTCGTAAGGTAAGTCAGTGTTAATTTTTTTTATCACACTCCTCATATTTTAAAGGGGCTTTACTGGACCACAGCACGGCCACAAATTGATTTAGTAACTTGATACTACCCATGGCCTAGCTCCCTCTTATGCTTTACTGCATGGTTCTAAGATGGTTACTTTGTGCTGCTTTCAGGAAGTGATTTCCCCTTACTTTATCTTTGCAATTTTGCTCTATGTGCATCTTGCTATCACCAGACTCCCAGAGTTATTGTTAAAATTAATATCAAACAACTATGCTAGTTTCATCTAGCTTGTTGATATTCTTTTTTGTCATGGACAGAACACCTTGAGTTGATAAAGGCTGCTTTCTGTGCTATTCTGAATAAATTATGCTCCTAAGATTAACTGTAGGTATGTGTTAATTGCACGGACATAGTCGGTTTACTGTTTTATGGACTGATTTTCACTGCATTAGAAACACTACCTTTTCAAGCTTCATGACAAAGCAGCATTTTAGAGCAGATGATCCACAAGTAATTAAGGCAAGTAGCATTTCAAGTCAGGGCTTTAGAAAGCTCAAAGCCAATCAACTGAGAGTATTACTGGCTTTAAGTCATTTACCATGCTACATCCTTCTGCCACGTAAAAATTCGTTCTGGTTTTCATCAGGCAGTGTGAACAGTAAAATGTTTTGTTAAGATATTGTTTTAAAATCTGATTAGACAAAATTATGCCGCATCCCCAGTGCTGGCACAATGGTGCTAGCAGCCATTTCTAGAAAAAATGGGTTTCTAATAGGAAAAATAGAGGTATAAATGCACTCAGACTTTCACTATGGATATTGACTACAGCTTATTTTACACAGTGCTTATGGGTTAAAAAGAAAGGTAAAAGGCTTTTTACACAGATGATTTCTGGGTCACTTTCTTCTTTTTTAATTTTGGCAACTTCAGATTTCTCCAGAAGCATGTGTTGGCTCTCAGAAAGAGGCACCTGCAACAAGGTATGAGAATTGGAAGCAACAAGTTTAGCTAGTTTTAGCATGCCAACAGCACAGATGTTGAAGCACACCACATCACCCAGGATTGAGAGTAAAATAATGCTCCAGGATGTTACACCTATTCTAACAGTGTGGCAACCTGCACATTTCAGAAATCTTAGCATTGTTTAATAACTGGGCATTGCTGCTCTTGCGTTCTGCTTTTTAGGTAAAAATGCCCAGAACATGCATTTTTTTTTTTAATTACCACATTTCCATGAGATGCGCCAAAAAGCTGAAATATCCACAGTTCAAATCTGATTCTGTTTCTAGGGGCAAATTTTCAAGAGGGCAGTGTTCATTTTTCAGATGCCATTTCCACTTGTAAAATTTGTACTTGCGACTGAATTGTGTGTGCAAATCTGAATACTTGCACCCTTCACTGCTCAACTACAAGTGGAAATACAGATTTGCACCTGCAGTTCATTGTGTGCTATTTGCACCTGTCAAAAAGTATGCCAGGCATCAGTCTTCTGAATATTTGCCCCTGCATTTAATTCTGGCATTAAAATGAGGTCAATGTACAATATTCAAATCAGCATACACTAGCCATCTGTCTTTTCACACTCCGTTTATGACAAGGAGTCATTTAGCACCAAGAATGACCATATCATATTAAACCAATAGTCCATCTAATAGTGTATGCCATACTCAACAGTCAATTCTGCCAGAGGAAGGCAAACAATGCTGGGCCATAATGGTCAAATGAGCAATACTACCCCATTGGGTGTGTTTGGAATAGAGGGAGAGGACATGGGGAAAGTGACTTTTTCATGACCTTTGCAAGTGTTCACTTTATGCCCTGAAGCATGCAGACTGATAGCACCAGTGCATTTTTATTCTAGCCAGTTTAACTGCTGATGTTATTAGTCTTACTTACTGCTTTTAGATGTTTTATTTTTTCCAGCTACTACAAAGAAATACTTGGCAAGCTGAACTTTACCAGGTGTTACCACTATACTATTTTCAAAGCTGCATAAACCTTTCCATTCTAATCCCTTGTTTTCAGTCATTTAATTGTCTCAGGTTTCAGAGTGGTAGCCGTGTTAGTCTGTATCAGTAGAAACAACAAGGAGTCCTTGTGACACCTTAGAGACTAACAAATTTATTTGGGCATAAGCTTTCATGGGATACAACCCACTTCATCAGATGCATGGAGTGGAAAATACAGTAAACAGGTATAAATATACAGCACATGAAAAGATGGGAGTACCAAGTGGGGGGGAGGGGTCAGTGCTAACAAGGCCAATTCAATTAGGGTGGATGTAGCCCATTCCCATCAGTTAACAAGAAGGGGTAAATATCAACAGAGGGAAAATGACTTTTTGTAGTGCTAACGAGGCCAATTCAATCAAAGTGGATGTGGCCCATTCCAGAAGTTGACAAGAGGGGGTGAATATCAACAGAGGGAAAATTATTTTCTGTAGTGACCCAGCCACTCCCAGTCTTTATTCAGGCCTAATTTGATGGTGTCAAGTTTGCAAATTAATTCCAGTTCTGCAGTTTCTCGCGGAAGTCTGTTTTTGAAGTTTTGCTGGAAATGGGCCACATCCACTTTGATTCAAGGTCTCACTGATCATGGAAAGCCAGTTAGGAAGGGCTGCAATTCTCAAAACAACTGCAAAGATTTTAATGAAAGTTCATGAATTTTTTTTTAATAGTATTTGCCCTTTCTTAAATTTTTATTATTGGAAATGCACCTTCTAAGTTGATAAATACCCAGTATAAATCAAACTAATAAGCAAGCTACTTTAGGAAGGATATCAAAAACAAAGAAATAAAGTGGTACTACACCAGTGAAACTCGGTGATCCTTCTCCAGTAGGGAAACAGGAGGTATTTGTCCTTCACGAGGTCTTGCTTTCTTCTGGGAAATAACCCTGTGCTCTGAAATATCCCATCTTTTAGGGCCTCTTTTTTGCACGTGTTGTTTTCTGCTACAGTTATCCAAACATGAAGATGACAGAGCTGGCTCTCTATGGAAAGCATTTCTTTGACTCACTGTTTTCTGAACACTTTCATTTTTCTTAAAGAAAGCAAACTGTCAGTTATGTCAAAGTAACCACTTCTCTTTTGGTTGGGTCATTTAACAAGAAAGATTACAAACTATTTTACTTCATAACTCTTGAATTACACGAAGTTTGACCTTACTAAAAGGCTGATCCAGAACAGGGCCGGCTCCAGGCACCAGCCCACCAAGCATGTGCTTGGGGCAGTGCTTGGAGGGGGGCGGCGCGGCGGGGCACTCCGGCCCGAGAGCGGGGCCGCGACTGGGCTCGCCGCCCTCCCCACAACGCTTTGGCCGCCGGGAAGAGCGGAGCCGCAGCGGGCTCGCCGCCCTCCCCCCAGCGCTCTGGCCGCCGGGGGCTCTCCGCCCTCCCCCCGGCACTCTGGCCGCCGGAGAGAGCGGAGAGCCCCGGCCAGGCTCTCCGCCCTGCTCTCGGCGCTCTGGCCGCTGGGGAGAGTGGAGAGCCCCAGCCAGGCTCTCCGCCCTGCTCCCGGCGCTCTGGCCGCTGGGGAGAGCGGAGAGCCCCAGCCGGGCTCTCCGCCCTCCTCCTGGTGCTCTGGCCGCCGGGGGCTCTCCGCCCTCCCCCCGGCGCTCTGGCCACTGGGGAGAGCAGAGAGCCCCGGCCGGGCTCTCCGCCCTCGTCCCGGTGCTCTGGCCGCCGGGGGCTCTCTGCCCTCCTCCCAGCGCTCTGGCCGCCAGGGACAGCGGAGCCGCGGTGGGCTCGGCACCCTCCCCTGCCGAGCTGAGGGGGGAGAGGGGAGGCGGCGGGTGGTTTTTTTGCCTAGGGCGGCAAAAAGGCCAGATCCGGCCCTGATCCAGAAACCACAGAGGCCAATGGAAAAATTTCCATTAATTTCCAATGGCTTTGGATCAGACTCTTAATATGTTAGCAGACTTCTTCTGCAAGATGAAACACCACTTCATTCAAAGGACAAAATTCTGACATGTACAGGTCTGAGGTAAATTAGTGTGTCTTTAATTCCTTTCCTGCCTCTGCTAGTTCACAATGGAAAATAGTTATCCGAAGAGTTTAGTTACTCACATTTATTAATAGAGTTCCGCTGCTGTCTCCACACTGAGTAACCGTGTGTGATTTGATTAAAAGAGATTTCTATAAAAATAAATGTAAACACATGCAATTCAGGAGTTTACAGTAATTTATGCCTGTCACAAAATCAGTAAAGACTCACTAATGGATTGTTCTTACCATCTTACATGTTCACTGTGAACTCTTGAGTTTAATATCTTTAATACTCCCATTACGGTAGTGGCAGGAGGCATTTGCCACAGAAATAAGTTATAAATAACCTCTTTAAATACTTCTTCCCCGCCCATCCTTATGAAAGTCAACTCACCTTCTGGTATCTGCTCTATGCAGAATGAGGCTTTCTGGGGCATCTCTAGCTAAGGAGTTTTATAGAGAACTGACTCTGCTATCTGTTATGTTTCAAGAAGGTAGCAGAGGTTTTTGAAGACGTGTGTTTATTTAGGAAAAAAGGGGGGGATTAAACATGGTTAGCCCCCAATTCTGTTCCCCAACACCAAGTCACCACAGCACACTCTGAAGTAAAACAAGCTTTTATAAAGGCCTGGTTTATTGGTTAGAAATTCCCACCAAAGAACCTAGTAGTCAGAATTCTAACTCAAAGGCCACCCAGCATCTCTGTGCTGGCTAGCCGAATAGGCAAAAAAGTGAATATAACTTCTATTTTCAGGGACTACCCAAGTAGACTCCTCAAGTTTCTGGAGAGCAGTTCCCTAAGCAACTCCTGTTCTTGACAGGCTGATCAGGAATGCAGTAAATTTCCTCTCTAATCAGATACAAGAGAATACCAAGAAACAGGCTCAAAACTCTACATACTCCCCAGTAAGCCTGACCTTCCTTCAGTGGCCAAGAGCCTCAGTAATGGTACTCTGGGGGAAATTCTATAAGCAGCATCGTGGATTCAGATATATAAAAAAAATGAGGAGCGAGGCAGCTGGGAATTGTGCAATAAGCCTATTTGCTGCTTTTGTTATTTTTAGGGCAGTCAATTAATAACTGTGATTAACTCAAAAAAATTAATTGCGCTTAATCGCAGTTTTAATCGCACTGTTAAACAATAGAATACCAATTGAAATTTACTAAATATTTCTGATTTTTCTACATTGTCATGTATATTGTATTCTGTGTTATAATTGAAATCAAAGTGTATATTATTTTGGATTACAAATATTTGCACTGTAAAAATGATAAAAGAAATTGTATTTTTCAGTTCACCTCATACAAGTACTGTAGTGCAATCTCTTTGTTGTGAAAGTGCAATTTACAAACAGATTTTTTTTGTTACATAACTGCACTCAAAAACAAAACAATGTAAGGTATTTATGTGCCAGATATGCTAAACATTCGTATACCCCTTCGGCCACTATTCCAGAGGACATGCTTCCATGCTGATGATGCCCGTTAAAAAAATTATGTGTCAATTTAATTTGTGATTGAACTCCTTGGGGGAAGAATTGTATGTCCCCTGCTCTGTTTTACCTGCATTCTGACATATATTTTATGTTATAGCAGTCTCGGATGATGACCCAGCACACGTTGTTCATTTTAAGAACACTTTCACTGCAGATTTGACAAAAGGCAAAAAAAGGTACCAATGTGAGATTTCTAAAGAGAGCTACAGCACTCGACCCAAGGTTTAAGAATCTGAAGTGCCTTCCAAAATCTGAGAGGGATGAGGTGTGGAGCATGCTTTCAGAAGTCTTAAAAGAGCAACACTCCGATGCAGAAACTACAGAACCTGAACCACCAAAAAAACAAAACAAAACAAAACAAAAAAACCAACAACCTTCTGCTGGTGGCATCTGACTCAGATAATGAAAATGAACATGCATCGGTCCACACTGCTTTGGATCGTTATCGAGCAGAACCTGTGATCATCATGGACGCATGTCCCCTGGAATGGTAGTTGAAGCATGAAGGGACATATGAATCTTTAGCACATCTGGCATGTAAATATCTTGCAACGCCGGCTATAACAGTGTCATGTGAATGCCTGTTCTCACTTTCAGATGCCATTGTAAACAAGAAGCAGACAGCATTATCTCCTGCAAATGTAAACAAACTTGTTTGTCTGAGAGATTGGCTGAACAAGAAGTAGGACAGAATGGACTTGCAGGCTCTAAAATTTTACACTGTTTTATTTTTGAAAGCAGTTTTTTTGTACATACACCTCTACCCCGACGTAACACGACCCGATATAACACGAATTTGGATATAATGCAGTAAAGCAGCGCTCTGGGGCGGCAGGGCTGCATGCTCCAGTGGATCAAAGCAAGTTCAATATAACGCAATTTCATCTATAACGCGGTAAGATTTTTTGGCTCCCGAAGACAGCGTTATATCAGGGTAGAAGTGTAATTCTACATTTGTAAGTTCAACTTTCATGCTATAGAGATTTCACTACAGTACTTTGTATTAGGTGAATTGAAAAATACTATTTCTTTTGGTTTTTTACAGTGCAAATACTTGTAATAAAAAATAAATATAAAGTGAGCACAGTACACTTTGTATTCTGTGTTATAACTGAAATCAATATATTTGAAAATGTAGAAAACATCCAAAAACATTTAAATAAATGGTATTCTATTATTGTTTAACAGTGCGATTCATCACGATTAATTTTTTTAATCACCTGACAGCCTTAGTTATTTTGTTTAAGTTACCAGCAGGTAGCTAGTTAAGAATGTAGAGGTTTATACTGTCATCCTCAAATTAGAGCTAGTAGATACCATTTAGATGAAAGGGGCATTTCACACCTCTCAGGGCTATTGTTTCAGATTGACTGCACACTTAGAGCACTACTGATTTCCACTTGGTTAATATTTACATTTTTGTGTACCCCCATTGAACAAAAATATATTTAAATGTAAGCTTAGATTATAGAGCACAGTTTGGCAGCCGGGGTGAATTTGGCAGCCACAGTTTGGCAGTCAATTTAGTTTGTGCCTCTTTGAGAGTTAGTAGACAGTCAAGTACATATATACACACTGTACAATATGCTATGCTACCTTGAGAAATTTAGTAAAGCAGTGGTGACAAATATTTCAACCCCATGCAATATCTTTGGGGAATCACTGTTTGAAATTTATGAATGGTTTCATGTATGACAGTTACCACAGGAGGGTTACCACAGCTCCTTCAGGAACAGAGAGAGAGAGAGAGACAGAGACAGAGAGAAAGTGTGTGTTTGTGTGTGTGAGTGTGTGTGTACACACTCATCCTGGGATTGACGACAACTCCAGAGAAGTTCTACTCCCTGGGGCGTCTTGCATATACTCATTCAAACTGGATTTTCCAAAGACTAAAAGACAAAGAAAGGGCTTTGAGTACAAAAGGCTGAGTCTAACCTGACTCAGGGCCTTCTTTTTGACTCAGCAGATGGACAGGACCTTTGGTTCTAAGGGTACTCCCATTCTTGCTGAATGGTTGGAAGGGACATTGCCTACCAGATACCCTATGTGAAGATGAGTGATTTTTGGTATGTTAACTAAATATGTAGGAACTTTCTTAAATTTTGTGTGTGTGTGTGGTGTTTCTTGCTCTTATAATAAATGAGTTTTATTGGAAGAGCTGTGTGGTCAAAGGTAAAAACATTGTGCTTGGAGAGAAGGCAACACACAGATGCTGGCCTTTAAGCAGACTTCCTTGCTGGGGACATCACAATGCATGGCAGGGGGCTGTACAGTCCTTAAAATCCCTTGTCAGCCGGAAGGGAGATGTGGGTCTCCACCCAAGAGAAGTGCTGGCTGGGAGCCAGAAATCTTATGCCCTCAAGTGATCACAGAGGGGAAATACAGGTGCAGTTACTCTGAAACTGTGACAGCAATATTGCCCAAAGAGTACATGTTGGCATACAAATGGTTCACCAGCACACACTTCTATTATAAGTGTAACATAACAGCAATCTGAATAGACAAATCCTACCTCTTCTTTCATATGGGGTAGCTATACATCTAGTTTAATATTTGGTATTTAAGTATCTAGGGCCACATTTCTGTCCGCAGTCCCACTGGCATAAAACTGGAGCAACTCGATTAAAATCGATGGACTTATCCTGAATTCTCATTGCTGTAGCTAAACAATAATATCCAACCCATGAAATGTAGAATATTGTACCACTGTAGCCAAGAGGTATTTTAATGAGTTATAAAGCAATAATTTTCACAAAATGTAATTTGACCAAAATCTTTTGTAACTTTCTTGATAGACTGTGTAGATATACCTTCTTACATAAACTTGTCACCTGGAGAAGTGTGGCCCCAAATTCAAGTGTATTTAGTCAAGCAACAACAATTTTAAAAATGATTCAAAGTTGATTTCCAATGCTAAACAAATTTAGTGTCACATAAGACAACACTACAGCGTGCAAAGAGTAGCTATTCAGTAGTTAAAATGTTCTGTTTCCTTCAGTACAAAAGTTACCATTACACTCTGGAAACATTAAAAGTTTAGCAAGTCCTCTTGTCCACCTTCCTGAAACCTAACTGTAAGACTAAACACTATTTTGTTTGGAAAGGTCCTTATGTGCAGCACATGCCCAATGAATGCCGGTTCCTCTCTGCCTGCTTAGAGTCCCCAAAGATGCTACTCCCACTGTAACAGCTGTGACAGACCCAGACCAGTGGGGTACAGGAGTCTGGTAGAGGGCAAATATACTGGTCACTGGATGAGTAGTTTTCTGTTCCCTGAGTGACCAGAGCAGGGGCTGCACTAGAGTAATCAGGAACCTGTTAGAACCAATTAAGACAGGCAGGATAATTAAGACACCTGGAGCCAATTAAGAGACTGCTAGAATCAATTAGGACAGGCTAGCTAATCAGGGCACCTGAGTTCACTTCAGTTTGTGGCATGCATGCGAGGAACTGGGAGCAAGAGGCATTAGGAGCTGAGAGTGAGAAGACATATTGCTGGAAGACTGAGGAGTACAAGCATTATCAAACACCAGGAGGAAGGTCCCGTGGCGAGGATAAAGAAGGTGTTGGGAGGAGGCCATGGGGAAGTAGCCCAGGGAGTTGTAGTTGTCACGCAGCTGTACCAGGACCCACTCTAGACAGCTGCAGTCCACAAGGCCCTGGGCTGGAACCCGGAGTAGAGGGCGGACCCAGGTTCCCCCCAAACCTCCCAACTCCTGATCAGACACAAGAGGAACTGACTTGGACTGTGGCTTCTACCAGAGGGGAAGGTCTCTGGGTTGTTTCCAGACCCACATGGTGAATCTGTGAGGCGAGCAAATCTGCCAATAAGTGCAGGACCCCCCAAGGTAGAGGAGGAACTTTGTCACACAGCTCAGAGAAAGAAAAAAAAATGGGACTCAATATTTATGCTGAATCTTATCAGCACTTACAATTTTTTCAAGAAAAATGATAGCATTAAGTTGTCACAATAAAACATATACACCTTTTTGTAAAATGTGCAGGATGCATGCACAGCTGGAGTGATAGCCAATATGCACTCAGGTAGGGAAGACAATGTTTTACTGACCTGCTGGAGTTCTTTGAAGGTATTACCACCAAGATAAAGGCAAATTCAGTGGATGTAGTTACACTTAGATTTTCAAAAGGCATTTGACAAGGGAGAGCAATCAAAGATAAGGACAGAAAAACAGGAGGTACAATACAGTGCTGCATCAAAAACACTGTCTGAAGAAGAGAAGAACACACATAGCTGGAAGCTTTTCAATTTGGCAAGAGATGAGTCAAGCTCCCCCTTACTCTCCAGCCTCTGCAGGGTCAGTTCTAGGAACTGGTGAAAGTCTGTCCACATACAAGAGACCAGTAATTTACCAAAAGAGCACTGACATTTAGCATCTTACTGTAATTAGTGTTACCACTGTGATGTTACTGACATAACCTGTGACTGTATAGATCATTGTTGCAACCAAGGTCCTGTAGTGGCACCAAATCTTGTATAAAGGGGGTCAAATAAGGTGTTTAAGAGGAGGTTACTCACCCTGTGCAGTAACTGACGTTCTTCGAGATGAGTGTCCCTGTGGGTGCTCCACTCCAGGTGTTGGTGCGTCCCTGCGCCTTTGCTCGGAGATTTTTGCAGCAGTACTCATAGCGGCCACGCATGCTCAGAGGCTGCCCCCCACTGTGAGTCTAGGTTGATAGTACGCATGCGTGGCCGGTTTCCTCAGTTCCTTCTCTACAACGGAGGCCCCCCAACTCTGAAGTAGAGGGGAGGAGGGTGGGTAGTGGAGCACCCACAGGGACACTCATCTCGAAGAACGTCAGTTACTGCACAGGGTGAGTAACCTCCTCTTCTTCTTCGAGAGATGTCCCTGTGGGTGCTCCACTCCAGGTGATTTAAAAGCCGTGTATTTTAAGGAGGTAGGGACTTCGGATCTGATAGGAACGCCCTGGATAGTACAGCCCTGCCCAAACGTATGTCAGATAGGGGGCCTTGAGTAAGGGCATAGTGTTTAACAAATGTGTGCTCAGAGGACCAGGTGGCTGCTTTACAAATATCAGCCAGGGGAACTTTGCATAAGAATGCTACAGAGGCAGCCAGAGATCTAGTGGAGTGTGTTCTGATGCCGTCTGGAGGTGTAACCTTCTTCATCTGATAGCACAACCGGATGCACTGGGAAATCCAGTTCGAAAGTCTCTGGGTAGAAATAGGCATACCTTTGGAGCGCTCCACAATGGAGACAAAAAGTCTGGAAGAAGTTCTAAAAGGTTTGGTTCTATCCAAATAGAATGACAAGGCTCTGCGTACATCTAGTGTATGCATTGAGGCTTCGAACGAGTTCGTGTGTGGTTTCGGAAAAAAAGTCGGTAGGTGTATTGGCTCATTAATGTGGAATGACGAGTGCACCTTTGGAAGAAATTTGGGGTGTAATCTGAGGGTAACCTTGTCTTTAAAAAATAGCATATATGGTGGGTCTGCCATAAGAGCTGCTATTTCTCCTGCCCGTCTGGCAGAGGTAATTGCCACTAGAAATGCTGTTTTCATCGAGAGGTGTAAAAGGGAGCACGTGGCTAGGGGTTCAAATGGTTGTTGAGTTAGGCAAGACAGTACTAGATGAAGGTCCCAAGGGGTGGTAGGTGGTTTAATGTCTGGGTATAAGGTTTGTAGTCCCTTGAGGAAACGCTTAGTGATAGAATGAGCAAAGACAGACGTGTCATCAATTCTGTCGTGAAAAGTTGTAATAGCAGCTAAATGGACCCTGATGGAGCTGAAAGAAAGGCCGGATTGCTTAAGGCCCAATAGATAGTCAAGTATAAGCGAAAGAGGTACCGACGTGGGACAAAGGTGTTTAGCGGAACACCAATGTGTGAATCGTTTCCACTTTTGAAGATAGGTCGTGCGAGTAGATTGTGTTCTGCTATGTAGGAGCACCTTCTGAACTTGTTCAGAGCAATCTAGTTCGCTTTGGGAAAACCATGTAGGAACCAGGCCTTGAGGTGAAGCATGGACAGGTTGGGGTGGAGAAAGCGGCCGTGTTGTTGAGATAGGAGGTTCGGAATGAGAGGCAAGGAGATTGGTGGTTGAATCGACATTCTGATGAGGAACGGAAACCACGGTTGTCTGGGCCACGACGGGGCAATGAGGATCACCTTGGCTCGGTCTGTTCGTATTTTTATCAGGACCCTGTTGAGAACTGGTATCGGGGAAAATGCATAGAGTAGGTTTCGGTGCCATGAGATCATGAATGCGTCCCCCAGGGAATGTTTGCCCAGTCCTGCTCTGGAGCAGAAATTGGGACATTTCTTGTTTTTTGTAGTTGCAAAAAGATCTATTGTTGGGTAACCCCAAGTGCTGAATACGTTGTGAATGGTTTTCTCGTCTATCTCCCACTCGTGGTCCCATGGGAAGCGTCTGCTTAGTTCGTCCGCTGTGGTGTTCATTACCCTGGGAAGATAGGCAGCTGATACCCGGATGTTGTTCGCAATGCACCAATTCCAGAGCTTCATAGCCTCTGTGCACAGCGAATGGGATCGAGCTCCTCCCTGCCTGTTTACATAAAACATGCATGCAATGTTGTCTGTCATTATGCGTACGTGATGATGCTTGATTAGTGGCAGGAAGTGACGGCACGCATTGCGAATAGCTCGAAGTTCTAGGACATTTATGTGCAGGGAGGTCTCGGTTGACGACCATAGCCCCTGTACTGTGTGGTGAGACATGTGTGAATCCCAGCCTGTCAGAGATGCATCGGTGGTCAGGATGAGTGATGGAGCCTGCTGAAGAAACGGGACTCCAGAGCAGAGGTTGGAGTGAACGGTCCACCAGTGTAGAGAATCTTTGACTCGGACAGGTAGGGAGAGAGTCTTGTTTAGAGAGTGCATATTCGGTCTGTAAACCGTGGCCAACCACGCTTGGAAGCACCTCATGTAGAGGCGTGCATTCTGGACGACAAAAGTGCACGAGGCCATGTGACCTAGTAGTTGTAGGCAGTCTCAGGCAGTCACCTGGGGACTGTTGCGAATGATTGTGGCCAGTTGGCTTATGGAGTTGAAGCGATCGGGTGGGAGAGATGCCAACCCCGTCCGGGAGTCGAGGTCTGCTCCTATGAACTGCAGGTGCTGGGTGGGGCGTAATGTGGATTTGTTTTTGTTTATTTGTAGGCCGAGAGATAGGAAACAATCGACGGTGAGCCGCGTGAACCGGAGAGCCTCGTCGAATGTTGAGGCTTTGAGGAGGCAATCGTCGAGGTAAGGGAATACTATGACCCCTTGTTTCCTGAGGTAGGCAGTGACTACAGCTAGGAGCTTGGAAAAGACACGGGGGGCTGTGGACAGTCCGAAGGGGAGTACCCTGTATTGAAAACGTGTCGAGCCGAGGGTAAATCGAAGGAAGCGTCTGTGGGCCGGATGTATAGTGACATGGAAATAGGCATCTTGTAGGTCGAGGGCAGAAAACCAATCGCCCTGCTCCAGCGCTGGGATTATGGTGGTGAGGGGTAACCATCTTGAACTTTTGCTTTTTGACAAATTTGTTGAGCTGCCTGAGGTCGAGGATTGGTCGCCATCCCCCATTTTTCTTTTCTGTTAAGAAATAATGGGAGTAAAAACCCTTCCCTTTGTGTCGTTCTGGCACGATTTCTACTGCTCCCAGATGAAGGAGATGTTGCACTTCTTGGAGGAGTAGCTGCTTGTGAGAAGGGTCCCTGAAGAGGGACGGGGAGGGTGGGTGGGTGGGAGGCAAGGAGAGGAAGGGGATGGCATATCCAATTGTAACTACCTCTATGACCCACTTGTCGGAGGTAATGTTCTTCCATTGATGGGAGAATGGTCGTAGGCGGTGTCCAAAGATAGGTGTGTCGGCTGAAGTGGGAGCGCTGTTTTCTAAACCCTCGACCAAGGCTTCAAATTTGCCTATTAGTTGGCGGGGGTTGAGGTGCCCCTGCAGAATTTGGACGACGGCGCTGGAATCTTGGTCTTTGATGTTGTTGTTGTTGTTCCTGCGGTCTATGGGAATGTTGTGTAAATGCGGGATAGCGTGGCCGGTGGTACGGTTGGTATCTATATTGCCGTCTTCTGGTCATAGGTGTCTGGAGACCTAGAGACCGGAGGGTTGCCCTTGAGTCCTTCATTGAATGAAGCACGTCGTTCGTGGTAGAAGCAAAAAGTTTGTCACCGTCAAAGGGAAGATCTTCAATGGTGCTCTGAACTTCTCGAGGAAAAAAAGAGGAGGAGAGCCATGAACCCCGTCGCATGACTACTGCTGTAGCGGTCGATCTTGCTGCAGTGTTGGCTACATCGAGGGCCGCTTGGAGAGCGGTGCGTGATATGCTTTGTCCCTCGGAAACCATAGCTCTGAACTGTTGTTTTTTTTGTTCTGGAATGTCATCAATAAAATCCATGAATTTATTATAGTTTTTGTGGTTGTATTTTGCAAGGACTGCAGTATAATTAGCTATACGAAATTGTAGGGTCGAGGATGCGTATACTTTACAACCAAAGAGGTCCAAGCGTTTGCTGTCCTTGTTGGCTGGGGCGGAACGAGAATACTGTTGTTTAGCCCTCTGGTTCGCGGCGTCTACTACCAATGAGTTTGGTGCCGGGTGGGTAAAAAGGAATTCAGAGCCCTTTGGAGAAATAAGGTACTTCCTGTCCGCTTGTTTACAGGTAGGTAGGCTTGTAGCTGGAGTCTGCCAGATGGACTTAGCGGGTTCTAAAAGGGCTGCGTTAATTGGTAATGCCACCCTGGAGGAAGAAGGGGGCTGTAGGATGTCCGTTAGCTCATGTTGTTGTTCAGTGACTACCTCCAAGTTAATTCTCAAGTCACTGGCAACTCTTTTAAAGAGGTCCTGGAATTTTGCATAGTCATCCGACGGTGTCGGAGGAAGGGGAAGTAATGCTTCTTCAGGTGTTAGCTCCGGCTCTGCTGGAATAGGAGCAGGGCTAGGTTTATCCTGGAAGTGTGACTGTGCTGCCAGGTGTCTCGTGTCACTGGCATATTCGTCAGGTGGCGGCGCTGGATCGGTGTTGCGCCTGGTCGAATTGCCATAGCGCACGTATTCCCGAGGGTACGATGCCCAGGGTGTCCAATATTGCCATGGTGGTGGGTAGGGCATAGGTGGTGCCATCCAGGGGTTCACCCCCCAGGAGGCAGGATCCTGAGAGTATGATGAGGTAAGTTTTCTTATAACCTCTATTGTCTGGGGTCTGGGAGTGGGAGTCTTGATATGGAGAAAAAACTCCCTGTGGATCAGTTTCCTCCTCACTGGAGGAAGGCTGCTCAGATCCTGACTCAGGCATTGGAGAAGAACATGCATTCATCAGGGGAGACTGCAGGATAGGTGATACCAGGAGATCTGCTGTCCGAGTAAATTGAAATAGTGAGGCTCTTGCGTGAGGTGAAAGCTGAGCAGGGGGAGGCTGCCGTGCGGGAGCATTCCTCTGAGCAGGGGTTTTGCCTGTGATCTCCCTGTCAGACTGCGCCACGGGGGTCAGTGCCGCGGTCGGTGCCGGGCGGGCAACATCAGCCTGCAAGGGATCAGGCATGTTGTAAAATGTCAGCACCGCGTCCGCTGCGGTGCCGAACGGTGCCATAATAGAGGCAGGCAACTGGAAGCCTGATGCCTCGGCACCGGAGCCTCGCGCCGCCGCCGCCGCAGCCTCAGGCGGCTTTTGCATGGTTCCTGAAGAGCCCAGCTCATCAAAGTTGCTGAGGCGAGGAAACACAGGCAGGGAGACCGTTGACCTGCCTGGAGAAACCTTGTGCCTCATAACCTTCTTTGGTGAAGAAGACTGCCCCTTCTTTGTAGATTTTTTCAGTTTTTTTGAGGTGGGGGGGCTGTGGAGGGTAGTGGAGCCGGATTCAGCGCCTGGGTCTGAAACTGACCCTATAGACTTCTGCAGGAGGAGCAGTTTAAGTCTAAGCTCCCTGTCCTTCCGTGCCCTGGAACTGAGTTTACAGCAATGGGCACATTTTTGGGGAATGTGGGCTTCCCCCAAACATTTTATACACTTTGAGTGGCCATCTGATAGTGGGATAGCTTCTTTGCATGTAGCATAGCGCTTGAAGCCTGTGGAGCCTGGCATGGCCAAAGCGGCCGCGGCTGACAAAATTTTTTTTTTTTTGTAACAGATAAACGAGGTAATTAACTACACTAACAAAGAACTGACAACAAACTAGTTACTAAAAGGGTAATTGTAGCAAGAGTGAGGGATTTCCTAACGAGTCTGCTGAGCTCCGTCTCAGGCCGGGGACGGTAGAGAAGGAACAGAGGAGACCGGCCATGCATGCGTACTATCAACCTAGACTCACAGCGGGGAGCAGCCTCTGAGCATGCGTGGCCGCTATGAGTACTGCTGCAAAAATCTCCGAGCAAAGGCGCAGGGACGCACCAACACCTGGAGTGGAGCACCCACAGGGACATCTCTCGAAGAAGAAGACCAGGTTATGGTTTGCTGGTTATGATTATTCTATCTGGGTGCATGTATCATTTTTGTATTTAAAGTTATGAATATTGGCTCTATGCTGTCTGTATTTCAAACTTATGCTATGCTTCTGGGTGACACCCCAGACAATTTGGCATTAGCACTACCTAGCCTGCTTGATGGCCCATTAAGGACCATCAGCTATACAACTGAGCCATTGAAAGAAGGCAGATACACCTTGTGACTCAGCAAGGTAGCAGGGGCAGGGACATGCCTACGGACAGAACTCTAAGGTTTTTTCTTGCCATGTGCTGGATGAATGTCTTGGGAACAAAGAAAGAAAGCCACATGACAAGAGACTATAAAAAACTGCTGCAGCTCTTCCATCATGTCTTCAATCCTGCTTCATATGTCTGGAGGGACTTTGTTACAAACTGAAGCTTTGAACAAAGGACTGAATGACCCATCCCAGCTGTGGATGTACTCCAGAGACTTGATTTGAACCTGCAGTTTATTCCATCACTGCTACAAGCCTGAACCAAGAACATTGCCATTACTGTATGTAATTGATTCCATTTAACCAATTCTTGCTCTCATCTATATCTTTTTCCTTATTCGAACAAACCTTTAGATTTTAGATTCTAAAAGACTGGCAACAGCGTGATTTGTGGGTAAGTTCTGATTTGTATATTAATCTGGGTCTGGGGCTTGGTCCTTTGGGATCGGGAGAACCTTTTCTCTTTTACTGGTGTATTGGTTTTCATAACCATTTGTCCCCATAATGAGTGGCACTGGTGGGGATACTGGGAAACTGGAGGGTGTAAGGGAATTGCTTGTGTGACCTGTGGTTAGCCAGTGGGGTAAAACCGAAGTCTTCTCTGTTTGGCTGGTTTGGTTTGTCTTAACAGTAAAGGAACCCCAGCCTTGGGCTGAAACTGCCTTGCTTTAAGCAATTTGTCCTGAATTGGCACTCTCAGTTGGATCCCACCAGAACCAGCATTGTTACAACCATACTATAGCGAATACTTGTATTACTGCAATAACACTAGTTACAGTCCAATGCCTCAGCATTTCCATGGGAGCCTGTGCATGCCAGCAACGAATTGGATAATTGTCCTGGAAACAAGTTCTCTAGGTTTCCAGAAGATACTAAAAATAAGAGCAAATTGTAACTAATCAAAGCTAATTATTGTGGAAAAATTATTGAAATCTTAGCATACAGCAGCGGTTTCAGGTGTTAAATGGTGTTCTTTCCCTGTGCTACTACAAAGTAAGAGACAATGTAGCCTATATATGAGACATTTTGACTTCATCTTTGATCATTATAGGTAATCTTACATAGAAACTTTCTTGAAGAAGGCACGGAATAATTCAGTTTATCCGTATAAGACATCAGGAAAAAAGGAGATTGAGCTGAGCTAACTACAAGTGTGCGAAGTTATCAAAAGCAACAGTGGAAGATTTTTGAAATCTAATCGTGGAGTATGTCCCCACTGTATGGAACCGTTTCAGCAGAATTAGGCAAACTTATGAATAAGTAACTAGGGAGAAAAACTACAGCTACGATAATAAATGAATTTACCAGATGCATTTAGGATTTATTTCTAGAGTATAGGACTAAGATATAAGGCTCAGTGCTGAAAAATATGGTGAGCAAGCTGTGAAATGATTTGTTTGACAGAATGGCCTTTTCTGTTCCTAGACTATTGTTATGGCCCTCTTTCACAGTTTTACAACTTTCTTCTTGGAGCACAAGCACTCTTCAGTCTGAAGAAATTCTGTGCTGTTAGTTTTCTGAATCGGGTTATTTTTTGGAAAAGTTATTGCTAACATCAAGAGTTTGCTTTCTGCCTTCAGAAATGCCTAGCTCAAAAGAGTTGTTCCCTTGAAGCCAGGCATTGGTGTTTGGCTGTATTCCCAAAAGAAGGATTTGTCTGCATGCTGATTGTGACCAGCTCTGTTCAACGACTGATGTATGTAGTGTAAAACAAACTAGTCACACTACGAAAATATTTTGACCTTACTCCACTGATTTCGCCTCCTACAGGAACAAACCAGTCTCCAATATCTACTACCACCCTAAAAAGGACAACAATGTTAATATACACTCCAATTTGAGAGGATTATTTTTTATCTGGAAATCAAGCTATTTATCCTTTTAGTACCTAGTAAATATTAAGTCTACCAAAAGGTACCAGTATTTCTGGAATTTATGGACCGTGCATATTTAACTCCCAGACAGAATTTGGTAATGAAGATTGCAGCAGCAGTTTCTAGAATCCTAATTTCTATTAGAAAATAAATGATAGAGCAAAACAAATTATGCAATTCTCACCTCTGAAGATAGTATCAATTACATATCGCTTTGCTTACCGACTAGTAGAACTTAATTTCACTTCACATGATGTATTTCAGAAAAAACAAAGATCAACTCACAATTTGATAGTTACTAAACCAAAGTTAATGAAATGGTTTTCACTTGATTAATAATTCCAACTCTATCACTGAAAAATACTGCCATGGAACATGTTCTACGTGAATCAGAGTTTTTACACATTCTGCTTTTCTCCCCATTCTTTCAAAAAACAAAACCAAACAAACCAAGAATGTTTAATTTTTAGATTCACATTGAGTTAGTGGGAACTTTCCCTAAGACAAACGCCAGACAGCTCAGAGGAAAACAGTGTAAGCTAAAGGTAACAGCTCACCTGGGACTGCAAGTTTTCTAGCTTCCTTTGATGTCGCTGGATTGAATCTAAGAGGAGTTTTTCTTTTTCATTCGGTGACAGTGATAGTCTGTTCAAAGTGCCCAAAGGGATGGAGGGTAAACGTTCTGGTCTATTACACCTACAATATGGTTTCAATCGATATAAGAGAAAAATGAGTGAAAAGGAATACATGCTCTGTTATCTTGTATTGTCTGGCAAGGAATTATCTTCAGTGGTTCAAAGTATAGTACTGCCCTCCAAAGTGACTAAAAGAGGCATCATCTAACACAATAGAACTGTTCTCTGAATATACTCCACATCACTTCTGTTAATTTCAGTGACAAAAATTAGCTTTACTACTTTTAACTCTTGTTAGTTCTGGGGTGCAAACGCCGATTAAAGGAAGAGAGCTGGTTTCTATTCCTTCTTGTGCACCAGAATTACTTACCATGACCCAGTCAGATATGCCTGTGCAATATGCTAATTGCACAGTGGCCACCAAGGCCTGCTCTACACCAGTGGTTCTCAACTAGGGGTCTGGCGCCTCCTGAGGGGCTGTGAGCAGGTTTCAGGGGGGCCGCCAAGCAGGGCCAGTTTTAGACTGTCTGGGACCCACGGCAGAAAGCTGAAGCTTTGCTGTGTGGGACTGAAGCCCCAGGGCTCTAAACCCTGCCACCTGGGGCTGAAATTGAAGCCTGAGCAGCTTAGCTTTTCGAAGACCCCTATGGTGTGGGGCCCTGAGAAATTGCCCTGCTTTTATGCTGGCCCTGGCTTTTATATGCAGAAAAACAGTGTTGTGGCACTGGTGGGCCATGGAGTTTTTATAGCACGTTGGGGGTGGACTCAGAAATAAAAAGGTTGAGAACCCCTACTCTACACTACAGTTAGGCTGACATAAGCTGCCTTGCATCAACCCAGCTGTAGATGTGTCTTCACTTAAATTTGGCTCCCACCGAAGTAAGTGCCTCATGTAATTAGATTGATGCAGTGTCTGTAATTAGATTGACTGCATTGCTTACACTGACTGTCACTGGCTTTCAGGGGCTGTCCCACAGTGCCCCACACTGATGATACAATCAATACAAGCGTTCCTGGTGAGGACGCGCATTGCTGACCCAAGGAGCCAAGTATGTGTGCGCACACAAGCGATTTAATAACTGCGGTGGCTGTATACCAACCTAAATTAGGTCGATATAATTCTGTGGTGTAGACATGGCCTGAGGGCCCAGTTTTGCCCACGGAACCTTGATCGTGTGATAAAGATGGAACCAAGCTTGACTGTCAGAGCCTCGTTAGGATTATAGGACTGGCAGTCAGAAAAAATACTTACCTGTAGTTTCACTGTGTTTAGTAGAGACATCAGATGCCATTTTTTACAGTCACCTTTCGTAATAAAGCTGCGCATGGAATCTCTCTCTTCACACACACACACACACACACACACACACACACACACACACACACACACACACACACACACACACACACACCCCTAGNCACACACACACACACACACACACACACACACACACACACACACACACCCCTCTCTCTCTGCCTGAATAATTAATACAGGATCAGCTTTCCTGCTGGGACCACATTGCTGCCTGACTCGCATTACCCTGAGCATGCTTTCTCCGCAATGGAGCTTTGGACACTAAAATCATGGTGTGTGCCAGACAGACTCAGATTTAGATTAGATGTGAGTGACCGCAAAATGTCCCTTCTCCCAATGACTGAATTCATTATTAAAGGAGGGATAGGGATTACCATTGGAGTGTGCCATTAGTGGCAAGTGTCCGAAGTAGCAGAGCTGATACACATACTATCTGCCACTTACTGCAGTTAACAAGGTTAGATACACCCCCCATTATTCTGCCTTTGTTCTCTAATATAACGATCACAATAGTAAAGTTTCACATGGTATTTGCTTTTGCAAATATTTCTATACCATCTATACTTTACTGTTTGCATTTGTTTATTACTCTGGCTTCAAGGGAGATGGCTAATAAATGGTAATTCATTATTAATATGCTAATAAGTTATATAGTATTGCTAATCAAAAGCTTACTTGTTTTCCAGAGGACCAGGGATCATTTCACAAGTCCAGATTCCACGGTGGTCTTTGTTTTCGATATCAGTGGACGATGACAGAACCCTCCATTTAAGGCAGATATCTAATTAAGTAGTTAGAAGAAAATTACTACATCATAGCACATATCAAAACAAACAAACCTCACCCCCCATTTATTGTGCTAATGGGATTCAACATGCAGCTTTGACTGTCTCATTTTCCCTCTGTCTACTAACTAACTAATTTTGGCATATTAAAAGAGAAATTCCAGCAAATGGCTGCCATTGAAAAAAAAAAAAGGCAACATACAATATAAATGTTACCTTTCCCTATTCCCCCAAAGCTCAGCTGTCCCAAGTTCCAGGACAGGCAGTGTTCAGTCCTGAACGAGTGACAGGTTTTGAACGTCATGACCCATCAAGGATAGAAATGGCTGATTCTACCACCCCAAACCTCGGTTAGAAAGTCAGGAACCAAGCTCACATTCTATGGCATAAGGCTTCCAATCCCACTAAAAGAGAAGGTACAGGGCCTTGAAATAGCTTTTCATAGATCATATCAGTTTCACATAACTTTTAGAGGTTTCTACGGTGCGTTAGTTATAATTTCTCTCCCTCTGAGGGCAATCCAGTTAGTTGGACTCATGTTAGCAAAGGAATCACCATGTATAATTTCACATTTTACATACAGTTTGGCAGATACTCCGCTTACTACTGTAACTTTAGATAATTAGTGTATGCTGTCCAACACTGTCACTTATTTTGGTGTTATTTCTACCCCGGGAACACTTGTTATTGAACACTTTCCAAAAGGTAGCTGATCATACTGCAGTAGGCATTCGGAAAATATGAAGTGCTGCAATACCTGTTGGGGAAGAACTAATCCAATTTGGGTTTAATGCCTTATTATTAGGATTAAGTATTAAGAGAAGGCGAGGAGTATATTTTCTGAATAGTGGTAGTTATTGTGCCAACTATATTAGAGCAACTAAAGTTTCACTGATTTCTAGACCAGGATCAGCATTTTGAAACATTTATGGATCAGTTAACCAGTACAAATGCTTTCAAGATGTCAAACTATATCTAACCATGACAAGTCATGAAATATTATATGTTAAATAGGTTACTGCTGTCTTGCTTGCTCCATCCCTCCCTTACCTTGCCTCTCTCTTCAATTCTGACATGAATTTAGCAAGCAGATCTGACAAATTTGCAAAATGCTTTGTGCGTCTAAGAAATAAACTCCAGACTGCTTTGAAATGCAGTGGGTTTCTCCCAAATGGTGGATTACAACTGTATTGAAATGGGATGGGGAGACAAGACTGATGTGATTTCCAACAAGCAGCACGCGCTGACATGGCTGAAAATGAATACCATATATAGCACTGTAAAGCTGAACATTCCAGCTGTCTAGTGATCAATGACAAGTATTAGTGAGTCCTGATGATTCAAGGTCTATCACAAGTTCCTCCGTGTAGTGGGGGAGAAGGGGGAGATATTTTGGCACTGAGCCAGGACTAAACAGCAAATCCTGGACTTCATACTGGTTCAAATTTTTGTTACACTAGAATAGCTTCAGAATCTTAAATGTACAGAGTACCCTAATGAGTAATTTAAAAACAATGTTTCCATCCATGTTTTTTACTTGACAAAAGTTTTAACTGTTATTTCTGAAATAAAATTTAAATTTTTCTCATATGCTATAAATTCAAGAGCCAATTTAAATGTCATAGTCTGTGCTCACAGTGTTATGACTAGCAGTTTCTTTTCTGGGAGCAGACAACTTAATGTAGGGAACACTTTATTTCTGTGACACTGATGTGGGAGAATTTACTTACTGGGCTTTTTCACGAAAAAGCCTTTTATTAAACTTCTGACTCAGAACTGCAGGAACAGGAGCTCAAAGCTACTTAGTAGGATAACAAAGCACAGTAGTATATTTAATTATACTGTGATCAATTGAAATGTGAGATCAATTTCATACTAGGATACCAGAGGCATAGCAAGCCATCTGTAAACTCAGATTTTGCCATAGGAAGTGGGAAGCTCAGACAATAATTCAAAAGTTAAAAAAGCAAGGTGTCTTTACAAAGCTATGTTGGTAAAAAGCAAAAAACAAATTAACAGAAACTGAGAAAAACCCAAATCAAATAAAAACTGCCCAGTTTGAGGTTTGATCCTGTCCCGATACAGAGCAATAAAGAACCCAACCTGGCATGGCAGAGAGGCACATTGCTGGGAAAGAATGAAACAGCTTCACACAAAAATATGTTATGTAAGGACAATTTGTAAAAGGAGCTTGGCAAATTAATTTTAAACAATGGATAACTATCAATTAAAAGCCAAAGCTGTGCTCCAATTCTGCGGTCCTTCACCAATAACCCTTTCACTCTGGAGCATATTAAAACCGCAGTTTGTTGGCAGCCTTTAAATATGATGCGATGAAACATTCAGAAGTGGAACGTGCACAGTTATAAAAAAATAGCTGTGGATGGATTTTTTTAAGGGGTAGATGGAAAATGAAACATAGGGGCTATAAGAAGATCTTCTGAAGGAAGAAGGACATGAAAACACAGCAGTATACAGTGTCAAATGCTCGGGAAAGCTGGGATTAAGGTGTTACAATTTAAAGGCCTTTCTTTTTTATTATCCTATTAAATCCTCTCCTTATTTCTCCTTTTATGTATCCAATTATATAAACTCACCACACTGAACCAGGGCAGGAATTTCTATTGCACGTCTTCTCTTATACTGAATTGCATCTGAGGGTTTCTCCAGCCATTTGTCACTTAGATATCCAAACGCATTCCAGAATGAAGTTACTCCTTTCTGACCTAAAGAAGAATATATATTTATACAGATACAACATTCAGTAGCAGAAGAATAAGTTTATATGTAAACTACAGATGTTAGTTAAAGAACGTGCTTTGCAAATGGGGGACCAGTAGCTTTTAAGAGAAGTTGCAAGCGGGCATGAAGATAGTGGAAACAAGATGTGGTCTGGAAACAAAACTGAAAGATGGGATCCTAAGCATTCATGTGGGTTTAGAAATGGACACTCTCGTGGCCTTGGAATAAGTCACATCCCCTTCTGTGTCCCTATCAGTCAAATATTTACTTACATTATATGAGGAGTGGGGATGATTAGTCCATGTTTGTGAAGTACTTTGAAGATACATAGCACTATGTAAATATTACAGTTTCTATACAGAATGAGGTAGTAATACACAGAGAGACCAGTGAGTCACCTTTCAAATGCCTTTCTATCAGCTCAAATCCATTATAAGCTAAAGACTATTGTGAAATTCCAATTCACAAACATTTAAGACAAAGACTAGGTATGTTTGTAGTTATCCAGTGCATTGCAGATATAAGCAGTAATTTTTGATCTTCAACTTTTTAACGGTGATTGGCTCCACAAAGGAAGCTTTGTCCTCACACATTTTTAAGCCACCAAAAAAAAAAAAAAAAAAAAACTGAAGACAAAAAAAAAAATCAACATTAACATATATTTGTGAAACACTCCCCTTTCACTAAAAGCTCCAGTGACATGGAAAGTATTTTCTAATATATTTTAGTTAAATTATTACAAGACCTCCGAGGTAGAACATATTCCTATCCTCAACTTAGACAGGACAATGAAGGCACAGAGGCCAAAGTTTTAAAACATGGTGTCTAAACTATTAGACTCCTAAATCTGTATTTAAGCCTTCCATGTAGAATTTAAAGAATGCTTAAATTATTTTAGGGCAGTGTCACCATTTAAATGATGTTTATGCTTATAAGTCACTTAGGTACTTTTGTAAATTCTACTTTGAAGGCCTAAAGACAGATTTAGGAGCTTAACTTCAGGCACCTGGGTTTGAAAATTTTGTCCCAAGTTTCGGTGGCTTGTTCCAGGTCACATGAAGTCAGTGGCAGACTAGAAACAGAATCCAGAGGTGTTCAACAACTGTTTTCTAATCCAAGCACTAGACTGCACTCCCAGAGAGCCAACAGTATATACTAGGGATACACCATCATAATCAGCAAAAGAGGGAACTAATGCAAGCATGATATGATAGTAGGGGGCAAGGCAGGGCTCAGCAGCTGTGGGGCTCACTTCTGCTTGATGTCTTATATTCATAAAAATCTTATACTCCAGGGCTTCAGCCAGCCACTGGCAGCAGTCAGGAAGAGATGTACCCATTGCAGTGTATTCTGCTTTGGTTTTTATCTCCTTCCTCTGAGGGGTCAGGGATTTGCATGGCTGGAGATGGGCCACTGGATGGGGAGAGCCAAGACTCTGAGAGGGCTCTTTCAGGTACTTGACTAACTGGGTCTTGCTCACATGCTCAGGGTCTAACTGATCGCCATATGAGGGGGAAGGAATTTTCCCCCAGGTCAGATTCTGCAGCATGTGTGTGCGGGTCACATGACAGGATTATCTAGGAATATCACACAGGAGGTCAGACTAGATGATCTGGTGGTCCCTGCCTAAACGCTATGACTCTACGTACAGACTAATGGAAAGAACAATTATTTTGCTCATAAACACCTGGCAGAAAAGCTGTGTGAATTGTTGTAATTTTTTAATTTTGATCAGTTACTTTGATAAATTTATTCTGTCAAATACATTACTCTTTGCGGACCTTGCTTATTACATTGAGGTTCATATGTTGTGCCCCCTATTCCCACATTTATTTCAATGAGACTAAGTGTGTAACTGCAAATTAGGCTCTAAAGGATTAAACTTTAAGAACTTATTTTATAAACAGCAAAAAATATTGGATCAAAACCACTAGCTTGTTTAAGCACATAAATACAGTCAACAGAATTAATCAGTTCCAGTCTCTCATGGTAAATGTAGCATCCAAGAGCAGGGCAATAATTACTTTGTATTTCTTTCAAAACATTTCTAGCTCTAAGAAGTTGACAAAGCCACAACTTCACCTGGGTACCATAGGCAGAGTGCTTGGAGCGGGAAGAATTGTTAAAGTCAATAAAAACGTGTGCTGCTGTCAGTGAAAGTTGTGGGAGAAAGTAGGAAGGAAAGGTCACGGATTGCACCCTCTGCCTCAAGTCAGTCTGCTTTACGTAAAGCCCCACTTGGGCCTTCTGATCTACCAATTCTGCTTCAATTCATGCCTCCCTTAGTTTCCTTCTCCCTCAAACATCTCCATGGGCAGCTTCAAGAATCTGGTACCGAGAGCCTTGCACTCTCTCTCCTCCTTCAAATACCTTCAAAGGCAGGGACTCTGCTTTGTTTTATATTTGACAGAGCCTAACAAACACTATTCCATCACGTCCATCCTCTCCATATGCATTCACCAAACATGATCCAATGCTAACTTTCTAATATCGACTTACTTAAAAAAACCAAAAACACATTAGTGGTTTGCAAAACAAGCCACCTCTATCTTGTTCTGTGTAAGATTTTTCTCCTTCTCTGCTCCATTCATTTTTCCTGCCACCATAACATATCTTTTAATATGCTGTTCTCCATCAAGTGCCATGCACACCTGCGCTATCCACCAATATTAAATAATAACCAAGACAAATTGAATGGCTGATTCTCAGACCTGCATTGAAAGAAAGGACTCTACGCACAGACATCCTGAGGTGGATTGGTTGAGTATGTCATAGAGACATATTTGGAGCCAAGGTCCGAAAAGACAAAGTTGCTCCAAAAGTTAAAATGGGTAGTTTACTAACATCTAAACAACGTCTCCTACATTAAAGCTAATTGGAAGCAGAGCATTAATATAGCTTATGGTGCATAAGGATATGCAGCACTACAGGAAACCCTGTTCACTGCTCCCATCCATGCAAGCGCGTAATTGTTTACTTCAACTAACTTCTCCTTCTCCCTAGCCATCTTCAAAAGTAAGTAAGGAACTACATACATATCCCTTTTAAGGTTTCAGGAGCAGTTTCTCATACACTGGAGTTTAAAAAGCACTCTACCACTTTTTTTCTAGGAAGAGAGAAAAGACCCTCTATTAACTGCCTGTGTAGATGTGTTTCTTGTGCTTTCTTTCCTACAGAGCAATACTGGCGGATCAATCATGTATAAAGGAAGGCACACTTGTCCAAGGCTGGATTGAGGCTACACTTGTCCCAAAGGAACCAGATATGTGGGGAGCTAATGCTACTGGTACGTGTATATCCATTGGTTAATTGACATACTTGCAACATTCGGGGGCTTTTATAGATATGCACACTAGCCAAAAAGGACTGAATATTTCAGGAGGAAGGGAAGATCTTTTACAGAACATGTCCACACCTCCTGCTCTTTTTAAAATGTTTATATTACAACAAAGAAACAAAAAGCACAAACCCCACTGTGACAGCCTAAAATCTTGCATATGGGGACAGTGTGGGATGGGGAGCTGGGCTTGGAAATAAGTGTAGCCAGGTGAAACTGGACATCTTGAGCTACCAAACTTCTCTGCATTAGACAGAAAGGCACATTATTTTTTAATGGATGAAATCATGCGTAGATTTTTTTTAAAGGCCATAATTTCACTCAAACTAGAGTACAATTATTCCAAGTACTACTATGGATCTGAATTAAACTAATAGTGATATTGCATCTTTTATTTATAAAACAAGAAAGCTACCCAAAATTATCTGATTATTTTCAAAACCAAGATGTGATGTAGGAGCTCTGTGCATTTTTCACACTGTAGAAGTTTTCTAGTGCACACTGAAAATAATGAGTAATTATACAAAAAGCAGATTATAGCATTTGTTAAAACAATGTTGTTTGAACTGGGACACAGCAAGGGTCACATCTAATTTGTAAATACATGTAGAATCAATTTATCTAAAAAATGAATAGATGTAATATTTGCCTATACTTCCAATTCCTTACTAGATGAACCAAAATGCTTGCTTGATTTCACTGCTAAGAAAACTTGCACCTGGTTTCCTTTGTCTTCATCCTGTGGCTACTGGGAAAGAGCAAATTCAGGTTGCATGTTAGGATTCCTCCAGCTGTACTTTTGACTCTTACAGCTAGATGACCATTTGGATTTACCATTTATCATCCTGGCTCTAGGGGTTCTTGCTTTACACAAATTGAACTCAACTGGTTGACCCACATGGGATTGTCACCAGATCCTAGGATTAGCATTTGAAAAGGTAGCATGCATTGTTATAGCACCTCCATCTCAACTTCATATCAAAGTACTTTACGTGCAACCTTTGCTCCCGTGTGTGCTCCCAGAGGCAGCAACAGTTGAATGGTTAGTAATCTCTCTGCCTCTATTTTCTGCACGCAGCATGCCTCTAGGAATTGCAACTGGTACGGTGTCTGGTCCACACTGACTCCCTCAGGTGGCTGTTCTTAAAAGCTACAATCTGATCCAACTGTGACGTTACACTCCATATGATTTTATAAAAATATGCTAATGAGTGTGAATATAATATAACTGGAATAGGCTTCATGCAAAAGATCTCTTGCTCTTGTAAGGTATCATTACAAAGCTTATAATCTACTGAGTGTGTTCATCCTATTTGTATGAATGCATCATTCTTGTATCTGAAACTAGAAATATGAAATATAATTCTGAAGTCCTATTGTAATTATGCAAAGTGTGGGCCATTAATGGTGGTTTGGAATCTTGATGGCTCCCATTAACCAGGACAATTGACTGTAGATGGCTCTGTTTATTTGCAAGCCTTCCTGTGAGTCAGGCCAGGAAGAATGAAGGCGTGGGGGTCTCTCAGGACATGTGACCATGTCACCTGGTACTGGAATCCATCTTAAACCTGGTGCTTTTCCATTTAGGAGGAGGGATAAGGACCTATAAGAGAGACAAAAGATTCCCGCCTTGTGCCAAAGCTATAAAAGGAGGTGGAACAGAAAAAAGGGGGCTGCAGTCATGTGAAATCCCCTGCTTTTCACCTAAGATGGCTCCTGAAACTAACAAGAACTGTACCGGGGAAAAGATTGGGCCCCGACTAGGAAGGAGTCCAGTCTGTGAAAGAAGCTTATTGGAACATCTCTGAGGGTGAGATTTTATCTGTATTCAGCTTCCTACTGTATTAGGCTTAGACCTGCGCGTTTTTGTTTTATTTTGCTTGGTAACTTACTTTGTTCTGTCTGTTATTATTTGGAACCACTTAAATCATACTTTTTATACTTAATAACATCACTTTTGGCTTATTAATTAACCCAGAGTAAGTAATCAATACCTGGGGGAGCAAACAGCTGTGCATATCTCTCTATCAGTGTTATAGAGGGCTGACAATTTATGAGTTTACCCTGTATAAGCTTTATACAGAGTAAAATGGATTTATTTGGGGTTTGGACCCCATTGGGAACTGGGTATCTGGGTGCTGGAGACAGGAGTACCTGCTAAGTGGTTTTCAGTTAAAGCCTGCAGCTTCGGGGGATGTGGTTCAGACCTCGGTCTGTGTTTGCAGCAGGTTAGCGTGTCTGGCTCAACAAGACAGGGTTATGAAGTCCCAAGCTGGCAGGGAAAATGGGCTCAGAGGTAGTCTCAGCACATCAGGTAGCAGTCCCAAGGGGGGTATCTGTGACCGAACCCGTCACACTAACTTCCAATTTATCAGCTGTATTTGATGAACTAACAGTTTGACACAGATTTTTTTTTAATAGCTATATAAAACAAGCCAGGCTAAACAATAAAGATTTACTTATTCCCATGTCCTTCCAGTACTGGATCAGATAATGCTCCATGGATGTCAGCAAGTGGTTATATTCTTTAACATTGACAAAGGCCTGCTTATTGTGTGTTGGCTCCATGACTTCTAAGGGCACATCCACCATTCCAACTGCTCCACTGCTGAAACTGAAATAACATCAGTTCAAAGCATTTTGATCCAAGTTCAAAGAACAAGTCATCTGTTTTGTTTGCAGCTGCCCTTGACTCAGTGATAGCTCAGTGGTTTGGGCATTGGCCTGCTAAATCCAGGGTTGTGAGCTCAACCTTTGAGGGGGCCACTTAGGGATATGGGGCAAAAATTGGTTGGATGATTTAATTGGGGATTGGTCCTGCTTTTAGCAGGGGGTTGGACTAGATGATCTCCTGAGGTCCCTTCCAACCCTGATATTCTATTAAATTAAATAATATTTTTCTAATAGAAAATGGAGACTAGCATCCTGTCTGATCATAGTCATGTGCAGAATTATATTTAAATTACTTCATTTCAAATGAATACATGAAATAAATCTCAAAAATATTATGTTCTAAAATGTGAGGACATGTCAGAAGTGGCAGGATAGGGAAAGGAACAGACACCAGGATTTGGAGGATATAAAAAGAGCAACACTTACATGCAGGTAAAAACTCAGAGAAACTGAGAACTCAAGAACTCCCAAGTTGCAATAAAAAATTCAACAATAGTGAGTTACTCTAAAAAATTACTTTGAGAACTGCAGAACTATATTTTGAATGATTTATTCTTCCCTTAACGCATGTATATAACACTCAAAAATATATAAATAATCCATGTTGTGCATATGCTTGGAAAGGAAATAACCTCTTTCAGGTGGGATCATGGATTTTAGACTCCTGCTGGTATTCATAATACCTGCATTTTAAAACAAAGTTTTAAACCCTAAATAAATAATAATAAATAAATAAATAATAAAGAAAGCTTACCGAGACCCCTGTTTAAGATGTGGTCCCACTTTCTCATACATTCTGATCAAGCGACTGTTGTTATAGATGAACATTCCATCTTGACTTCTGTTTTCTATGTTTATTCCAAATATTAAATAGAGCTTCTTTGGCCTCCTCAATTCTCTAAGCAATGTAAAATCAATAAGAAGTTTTCTTTTATAAATTTCCTTTTAAAGTTTTATAATTTAATTTAATTTTACTGATTGTTACCAGTTTAATAGCCACTGTTAATCTGGTTTCGGAGATACAGAGATTGGACAGTTCACTTTGGCCAGAAATATAAATGATAAAAAAGTAGTATCGACCACAAAAACATCCAAACTTTTAAAGGCTAACATGATTCTTGGGTTTTCAAACTGATGGGACAGACTTCTGTATACTGGAAATGGATCAGAGGCAGATCACATTCATCCATTTTTGAAAACAGAAAATTCCTGTTTAAAATCAAACACAAGCCAAGTAGCACGTTGGCAGCTTGACATTAACAAAGACAGCATTGGCTGTTAACCTGAAAATTAAGACTGAAAGCCATTGCTATGAAGATTTTCATGTTTATCAATATGAGAACAGCTAAAGACATTCTTTCGTTGCATTTGTAGAGGAAAAATGCCTTACCAAATTGACACTTGTTTTCATATCATAAAGTTTCTGGCTGATAGATTTTTTTTTTTAAATTAGGCATACTGTAACCATCATCCATTAGTAAGCAACACAAAAATTAGCCAGTTTTGTTCTCAGAGTTGACTTGTATCATTCCATACACTTCATGTTTCCTCCCATTCAACTAGTGGAGAATGGAGGGTTAAAGTGCCCTATGGCTTTGTAAGACTTTCTGCAAGGAGCTACCAGAGTCAAAGGAACTAATCATGAACAAGGAGCTTCAACTAACATGAACCACATTTTGGGGGGTAGGCCCGAGGAATGGAAAGTATTAAAATTGGTATGAGAACTCCTAGGTAAGCACCATCATGTAATCACTACTTGTATGCTGCATCTGCCAGTAACATTAGAAAATGTAGCATTATCCAATTAAAGGACTACACGAAGCCCATGTACTACAGGTGACCTTCAGATTCCAGGAAGTGAGGATTTTACTTTCGGTAAATGATAGTTGTGTCCTTCTTTGAAGTGAGGCATCACATAAGCAAGAATGTGTTCGCTATTACCTAAAGAAGCAGCTCTACACCCTACTCTTCAATAGCTAAAGATTGCATGTTTTTTTCTGAAAGATATGCTTTAGTTCAAACAGAAATGATTTTGTGGAAGTTCTATGGTCTGTATTATAGAAGAGGTCAGACTGGATGATCACAATGGTCCCTTGTGGTCTTGGAACCTACGAACCTATAAACTTTTTTTTTTTCAGAGTTGCTATCCATTCCAAAATTCTTGGGTCATTCCCAGGAAGTCTTAAATTACTCTGGGCATCACATCATTATGATGCAGTGTTCAGAGGAGGTATTACCAAACAGATTTAAAGCCATGAAGCAAAGAAGCAAATGTGATAGAATTACTTGTCCTGCAGGATAAAAGCAAAATAACCAAAGACATTTTCTGCTGCACTGACTGAAGTAGTGTGTTCTTTGCAATAGCTGCTCTCTCCTCATACTCTCTTAAAAGTTTCTGTTGACAGAGTGGATGGAGGGAAACTATCTAGCTATACTGTGAAGGGTTTAGTGGGGAGCAAAGGAATGATAGCCCAATGAAATAGGAATCTACCCACTGTTAGTTTGTTATCATCCCTACACACCAGACAATCTACCTGCAAGAGATTACTCTTCTGAGCAAGGTTTGAACCCAATTTCACCACTTTATAGATTATATATGGACATATCCATTAGATGTTGGTATGGATTGCCAAACCCAAGAAGATTTTACAATCTCCATGTTAATTAGTCTCAGCCCACAAGTTGTTCTTGCAAAGTCTGGGCATCTGATTAGCACTCCATTTGTACTGCCATGCTAGGCAATAAGCACAGAGTCTAATAAGAATAAAACAGAAGACTGGAGTAAAAAGGGGAAGACCTGCATCCTTGATAGTAGCTGGGTAAGAATAAAGAGGGCAAATAATTTCCCAACAGCCAGGCGGGCAGACAATGAAGAAGGAAAGCTTCCTATTTTCTAGAAGTCAGGGTATGGGGAAATGGGCGAGACATCCACCTCACCTAATATCAATCCATTGTGTTAAGTGGCATTATAATGACACAACATGCTTATGTAAGTGGCTCCAAAGCCAAACAAAACCCCAGTTAAGTGCAAGTATGTGTTTCTCAGATCCTGTAAACAGGGGAATGCCTTCAGTTGACTACTTGAATGTATGACCTTATGGATATCAGCCTGAAGATGGACATTACTTTATATCGTTCAACCTTGGTAATACAGGCCTATAATCGTCAGCTTCTTTGGACACTGAAGTAAATCTCTGTTTCCTTCTGTTGTACTCCTTGTCTGACAAATATGCCTGTATGTGGAGGAGGTGTCCTACATTCTGTTCAATTGTAATCTGTTTTGCAAGTCATAAAAATAGAGACAAGCAGCTACTGCATGCTCTAAAAGAAGATTCTATGCTGTAGCCTTGTTGAGGAGGAGACTGATATGTCAACCTGTACGATACAGAATAATCATTTCCTCATGGAAAAATTTTGGGCACCCTTTGGACCCATGCTGAAGAGGATCTGGTAAACAAAATATAATCCAGCCTCTGGGTTTCCTGGCTGCCCAAAAGGACCCACACAGAGGGACTACAAATCTCACTTTTTCCCTGAAGAGAGGGTGTTTGATCTGAACTGCTGTTTGTGGATATTAACTAGAAAAAGAAGCAGTTGACTCTAGTCTAGCCAACAGATGTGTGTTGTAGGCTCAAGCACACCTTAAAATACTGTCAGGGTGTGACAGAAGCAGACTCCTAAAAATACTTGTTTTTATGCAGGATCAATGGCCTTAGGTCTCTAGCACACTCCTATTCCTAACTGAATTGCCATGCTACAAGGTAGGGCTTTCAAAATGTCTTGTGTAACACTGCCTAGATTTGTCACAATGAACCCAGGGTTGATTTTTCACCAATGTCTCAACATCAGAGAGCCAAGATTTGAGCTTTTCAAATTTTTGTAACCATATTATAAACAATTAAAAACAATATTTGTTTCACCTGGTGTATGGGAGGAAACATAACCCAAGTGTTTAAATAGATAAAAATAATTTCATTCTAAAAGATTTTAACCAAACAATTACAAGAATTAAATTTTTTTCCAGAAAAGGGTAAAGGATTGGAGCATCCAAAGTAATTGAAAAGCACCTTGAAATGACAAAGAGCTGCAACTTGAGAAAGCACTATTTAAATATCAGACTCTGGATCAAATCACTATTTACAACAAACAGTACACAACCACTTTTTATGAAACACTAGTTAAATAGTCTCACATCTTGCCTTTGTTTCTCCTCCAGCTTCTCACACATTCTTTTTGCATTTTCTAGAGAATCCTGTAATACAAGCTGAGCAGACTTTTCCATTTAGGGGAAAGAGCAGTAAAACAAGTTATTTTAGCATCAATTAATACCCTACTTTTTTTTCCCCAAGTTGCTTCCCATTCTGAGAAAGTGAATATTCTGGAGCCCACCCTACTTCCAAGCCTGTCACTAGTCTGCTACCAACCCAGATACTGCCAGACACAGTTAGTGTACTGGAGATTAAATCAAGATATATTAGAATCAGTGTTAAATTTTCACTCTGCTGTTCAGAGCACAATACCCCAAGGAATGGAGCAGAAGGCAGTAGGTTTTAATTAACTCTATTCCTCCATTTATACACATCTGAGGCCACAGAATGAAACTTCAATGATTCTGGTCTATTTCACTTTGCACCCAAATACCCGTGGCATGAAGTGTAAGTTAGAGCCGTCAATGATTTACAACGGCAAGGTAAGACACAGGAGAAAAACTATTGGTGGTTCTGACCAGTCAAAACAGAACCAACACTGATTTTAGTGACACGCTATAGGAGACAGAAACAATCATTACAATATTTTTGAATGGAGAGCAGAAGTTACGTTGTAGGTGATGGACCATTAAAATAGATTTTGAGAATTAATCACCATACTTGCTTCTCCTTCCATCTCCCACAATTACACGTTTTGCAAGTGACGTATGCCCTTCTACTAACAGCAAGCCTTGTCTTCAACATTTCGCAGGCAAATCATGAAAAATTCAAGTCTATATGCATGCATGGGGACAGAAGGTTGGCGGACCAAGAGGGGGGGCATTATTATTACAGTTTTATGAATACAATATCTCCATACATAAGCACTATCATTATCACATTTAAAGGCAACTAAGAGGGGGAGGGAAACTTCTTAAAATATTTTCTTGAAAATGTAATTGAATCCAAGATCAGTGCGACTAGGCACTTAATCTTTGTAAAAATCCTCAATAATAGTACACATGTAACTGATAGAAATGTAGTTCTGGTTATCCTCCCTGGTGTTTAATAATACTGGTAAGCTAAATTTAAAAAACCTGCCATTACAACTGTTTCTAGACTATCTTTTAGAAAAATTACATTAAAAAGAAATTAGGTACCTTTCCAAAAAAGCTACCACTGTTCATTTTCCACACTGACACCTGTGGCCAGTAAACATGGGTTGCTGTGGAGCTATAACAAGCAATATCTCTGAATATGCTTAAGATATACTATCACTGCTACAGTACCTCATTGACCTCATGCAGAAGAGATTCTTCTAAATGCTTTAATTGGCACTTAGCTTCTTTTACAGCTTGTTCAGCTAGAAAACATAAGCAAAGCAATTACTTAAAGTACAGCTTAGAGACATTATGAAATCCTGACGCTACAGAAAAAGAGAACATCGATTGGGTAAACACCATGACGACCTGGAACTGTTTAATGTTTTAAATCTCGGATTATGCATTTGTGAGGTGCTGAGCATCCTCTGTTTTATTGGAATCGGTGGGAATAAAGGGCACTTAGTGAATGACTGAGACTGCAGCACGTGAGCACCTCCTGAGGTACTAACATACTTAGTCAGTAATTTACATTTACAGAAGGGACCATTCTGATCATCAAGACTGACCTCCTGAAGAAAACAGACCAGAGAACCTCACCAAAATAATTTCTAAAGCATATCTTCTAGAAAAAACATCCAATCTTGATTTAAAAATTCTCAGGAATGGAGAATCCACTACGACCTTTGGTAAATTGTTCCAATGGTTAATAACACTCACTGATTAAAAGTTATGCCTTTTTTCCCAATCTGAATTTGTCTAGTTTCAACTTCCAGCCGCCAGATTGTGTTATACCTTTCTCTGCTAGATCGAAGAGCCCATTATTAAATATTTGCTCCCCTTTTAGGTACTTATAGACTATAATCCATTCACTTAACCTTCTCTTTGTTAGCTAAAATAGATTGAGCTCCTTGAGTTTATCACTATAAAGCATATTATCTAGTCCTTTAATCATTCTCATGGCTCCACTCTGAACCCTCTCCAATTTATCAACATCCTTCTTGAATTGTGGGCATCAGAACTGGACACAGTGTTCCAACAGCAGTGGCACCAGAGCCAAACACAGAGGTAAAACAACCTCTGTACTCCTCCTAATTAGTCCAAGGATTGCATTAACACTTCTGGCCACGGCGTCGCACTGGGAGCTCACGATCAGCTGATTATCCCCTCATGACTCCCAAAATCTTTTTCAGAGTCACTGTTTCCCATGATAGAGTCCCCCCACCATGTCAGTATGACCTTGGATTTAGGAAGAGGATCGCTACTTTTCTTTAGATTCCTTGCTTTCTTGAATTAAAGCTCCCCATCCTATCTTGCATGGCAATTTGTGACTATGCTCTTTTCTGTATTTTATATTTTAACCGCAACAGAGCAGTTATGGGAGTTTAGCTAATATTTCTGAGCATATCAAAAATATGAAGTGCTACAAAAGTGTTATTGATTTCTATTCACAAAAGAGTTTTACTACTAGCATAATTAAGCCACAATTTTGAAATAAAAAGCAAAGTTATAGTTCAATAAAAGTAGCCAATTCAGGATATTGCATACCAATCTTCACATCCACTTCTGCCTTCTTTATTTCTTTCATCGCAGTGCCTTTAAAAGATGACGTGATGTATGGGTACATTCTGTTAAGACAGAATGGTAAAATCATTACAAACTGCATTTTCAACACACATCAGAGCAGTCACAGGAGCAAACAAATGTTATGCAGTACATGTTATAATGCACATTATCTTTGGATTAATTTACCTTCTCAGAGGCCAATGCCAACAAGGTCTGCCACAAACCTGCCACTCTGTATATGCTAATAAGAGCTAAACAAGTTATAGATAGACTACCTCCCAGAAGTAATTTAGAACCTCTAACTTCATCTCACCTTTGTAATATTATTTTCAAAACGAAGACTGACTGATGCACTTCTGAAATTCATGGCACTAAAGCAGGGGCAGGCAAACTTTTTGGCCTGAGGACCACATCGGGTTTCCAACATTGTATGGAGGACCGGTTAGGGGAGGCTGTGCCTCCGCAAACAGCCATGAGTGGCCCAGCCCCTGCCCCCTATCCGACCCCTCCCCGCTTCTCGCCCCCTGATGCCCCCTCCCCCAGGACTCCTGCCCCATCCAACCCCCCCGTTCCCTGACAGCACCCCGCCGCCCCATCCAACCCCTCCCCTCCGTCCTGACTGCCCCCCAAGATCCCTGCCCCATCCAACCACCCCTTCTCCCTGTTCCCCAATCGCCCCCGGAACTCCCGGAAACAGCAGGGGAGGGGCCGGGGGCGAGCCTCCTGGGCCAGGAGCTCAGGGGTCGGGCAGGAGGCTCCTGCAGTTGGATGTGGCCCGCAAGCCGTAGTTTGCCCACATTTAGTGACTAAAGAAAAAATTTCACGTCTGCATCCAGAATATCTATGATGTCTTTATGTGACTGTAGGGGGTGTGTCTACACTGCAGTTAGACATCTGGGGCTGGCCTGTGCTAGCTGACTTGGGCTCGCAGGGCTGTTTAATTGCAGTATATATTTCTGGGCTCAGGTTGGAGCCTGGGCTCTGAGATCCCATGAGGTGGCAGTTTCCCAGAGGTCAGGCTGCAGACTGAGCCTGGAAGTCTGCACTGCAACTAAACAGCCCTGCAGTCCAAGCTCCTTGAGCCTGAGTCAGCTGGCATGGGCCAGCCAAGGGTTTTTAATTGCAACATAGACATACCCTAAGAGCCCTTTAAGCACAGTGGCTTTGGATACATTATCTCTCATCAGACCCAGCTAACTCACTACATCCAACACTCTGTTGTCATGGTATTTATCCAAAAGAAATTGTGTAAGGTATCATATGAAAGCTAATAACACACTGGTTATTAATATCATTGTAAAATGCACGTGTGTTAACATTATATGTGACGTTATGAATTGCCTCTGTACGATGTTACTAGAACATATTTAAGACCAGACAGCTAAGCCTAGGTAAAGGTGATAAACAGGTTTGTCCTAGACAAAGGAATGTGGGTTTACTTCAATTTACATAAAAAGAACAGGAGTACTTGTGGCACCTTAGAGACTAACAAATTTATTAGAGCATAAGCTTTCATGGACTACAGCCCACTTCTTCGGATGCATATAGAGTGGAACATATATTGAGGAGATATATATACACACATACAGAGAGCATGAACAGGTGGGAGTTGTCTTACCAACTCTGAGAGGCCAATTAAGTAAGAGAAAAAAACTTCTGAAGTGATAATCAAGATAGCCCAGTACAGACAGTTTGATATGAAGTGTGAGAATACTTACAAGAGGAGATAGATTCAATGTTTGTAATGGCTCAGCCATTCCCAGTCCTTAAACAATCCTGAGTTGATTGTATCTAGTTTGCATCTCAATTACAGCTCAGCAGTCTCTCCTTGGAGTCTGTTTTTGAAGTTTTTCTGTTGTAAGATAGCCACCCGCAGGTCTGTCATTGAATGGCCAGACAGGTTAAAGTGTTCTCCCACTGGTTTTTGAGTACTATGATTCCTGATGTCAGATTTGTGTCCATTAATTCTTTTGCATAGAGACTGTCCAGTTTGGCCAATGTACATGGAAGGGGGGCATTGCTGGCACATGATGGCATATATCACATGTGTAGATGTGCAGGCGAACGAGCCCCTGATGGTATGGCTGATGTGATTAGGTTCTATGATGATGTCACTTGAATAGATATGTGGACAGAGTTGGCATCTGGGTTTGTTACAAGGATAGGTTCCTGGGTCAGTGTTTTTGTTCAGTGATGTGTGGTTGCTGGTGAGTATTTGCTTTAGGTTGGGGGGTTGTCTGTAAGCGAGGACAGGTGTGTCTCCCAAGATCTGTGAGAGTAAAGGATCATCTTTCAGGATAGGTTGTAGATCTCTGACGATGCGCTGGAGAGGTTTTAGTTGGGGGCTGAAGGTGACAGCTAGTGGTGTTCTGTTATTTTCTTTGTTGGGCCTGTCTTGTAGGAGGTGACTTCTAGGTACTCGTCTGGCTCTGTCAATCTGTTTTTTCACTTCAGCAGGTGGGTATTGTAGTTTTAAGAATGCTTGATAGAGATCTTGTAGGTGCTTGTCTCTATCTGAGGGATTAGAGCAAATGTGGTTATATCTTAGAGCTTGGCTGTAGACAATGGATCGTGTGGTGTGTCCTGGATGGAAGCTGGAGGCATGTAGGTAACCTTCAATTTACATATTAGCAGTAAACAAAAACATCAAGCTGCATCAGCCGAGGTTATCCTGATCCTGAACTCTAGACACAGAGAATTAACATGGCTCCTGCATCCCAGTGAAACAAGAGACTGAATCCAGAGGAGGCCTTTCCGACTTGTAAGACAAAGAAAATCCCTTTGGGGATAAAAGGAACAGAAAGAGATTCTATCTTAGGAAACAAAGGAACCAAGCAATTTGATCTCTGTGATGGTTCCTGGCCAGTAAAAGCTGGAAAGGAGATTGTGGATGAGAGAAATGATCTGGAACAGAGACTGTATCTTTCTAGATTGTTTAGTTTTTAGATTTGCCACCTTTAACCCTTTTACTGTGTATCACTTAATCCACGTTCTTTTGTTAATAAACTCATTTTGCTTTCATTAAAAACCACCAGAGCTGTGTAAAGTCAGTAAAGTGTGTGCTTCTAGAAAGCTGACAGGTTGGAGTGTTTCACTGTCTCTCAGAGGCAGCGAACTTAACACTTTCTCTGTGAGAGTCCAGGGAAAGGCACTGGTCCCAGCAGTAGGGTGATTTCCGGGCTGGACGGACACTAAGGTCAGTCTGCAATGAGTAACCAGGCAGGGCAAAGCCAGGGTGAGGATTGTGGGCTGCTACCAGCCTGTTGGTGTCAGAGCTCTGGACCAACACTGCATAACCACCAGATACCCAGGGTTACAAAAAAAGACGGTGACCCAACCCCTTACTGGCCTGGGTGAATTCCAAAATGACATAGTTTAATGTATACCAACACAATTATATCAAGCCATTGGAGCAATTGACTGCTCACCTTACTCATACACATAGCATCACTCAAGTTAACTGTAGTAACCAACCAGCAGGATTTGACCTTATATGCTTATCATCATCCATAAAAGGAATTTGTACTTCAAGTGAAAAGTATTCCACATGCAATTGTATATATAAAGTATCAGATTTTAAAAAGTCGGGGACAACTTTTATAACAGCATATTTAAAATCAATTACTTTTTACACAATGCCACCTATTTACATGCATGTTTTTTACTATCCTCAGTAAAATCACTTTAATTACTCTAATTTCAATTAAAGAATGGCCTATAACCAAAAGTGTACAAACAAGTTTGTAAATTTAATGTTCGTGATGCAGATTAATATTTTAGTGCCTTGCAGTCCTTTTGACTGCAGCCAAAGTGCTCAATGGAGGAAACTAAGATGAAAAGAGATGTCATTATGACAACGCTGCATATAAGAGATGGAACTGGAGTTGTTTTATTTTTGTTTTTTTAAATGCAGCAATATTGTGATCTCAAGCATTAGTTTGAAATTAGGATAGACTACTAATTGCTAATACAGGAAGCATTTTTTTCCAGATAAAACTGAAATGGAAAAGGGTTCTTAAATATTAAAAATGATTTATCATGCTGGGATACACTCAAACGATGCTGCCAACATCTGAAAAGTGAATTAGTCTCATTACTAAGACCTGGTGTACACTTGAAATTTAGGTTGAATAGCTGGGGGGCTCAAGGTGTGACAATCCATGTTGTAGCTATGCATACCTACCCCGCTCCCTCAATGTAGACCCAGCTAGGTCGATGGAAGAATGCTTCTGTCAACCTAACTATCGCTGTTCGGGGAGGGGGACAAGTTACAGCAGTGGAAAAATCCCTTGTGTTACTGTAGAAAGTGTCTACATTATGGCGCCACTGCACTATAGCCATGCCACTGCAGGGCCCATAGTGTAGACAAGCCTGAGGTTGTCTTTAACTAATGATTCTGTGAAAATAACCAGAAGAGTGTATTTATGTAACAGCATTTTCTAGTCTACATGGTCAATTTATGCTATTTAAACAACATGAAGCATAAGCTACCTATGAATATGGAAACCAGTAACTGTCACTGGATTTGTTATTATACTGAAGTACAAAAAACAATTGTAGGGTGGATTTCATGACTTCCTAATTACCTTGAAGAATCTGATCTAAACAATAAGCATTTAAATGAAAATCTAGCTACACAATGAAAATTAGTAAACTAAATGATGTTTCATTTGAACACTTCTTCCTAATACCAAGTTTGAAGTTAAGTATTCATGTGTTTTGGAACTGATCTGAGATCCGTGGATGAAAGTACTATTTAAGAATAATAATTTAAAACAGTCTTGCAAAGATTTATCTTGTACTTAGTGTGATATCAGAGAGATGAACCAAGAGGGTAACTATTCTATTGTGTTCGGGAGAGAAATCATCCAAGAACGCGGCATCTAGGTTTTAAGAGTTAGAAACAGAAAGAAACCAATTGTTTTTTCCAATTAATAGACTGACCAAAGGACTTGAGATTTCTATGGAAATGCTTTGCAAAAACAATGAGAAATTTCCATACCGGAAAAAAACAATTATGTAAGTTACTTGGTACTAAATGTTGCACTGGTAAGTTTAATGTAATATTGTGTTCAATCCTTCTCTTATCATTTGTACATAACCTGTGGTGAGGCATCCTCAAAATAATAAACTTAGCCCTTTTACTATTGTTTCAAGATGTTCATGAACATTTGCCATCCCCGCCAGAAAGTCTGTTGACTATCCTTTCACAGGTATGATAATGAGAAACCATAATGATATATTACATACTGAAGACATTTAAAACTAATAGAGGCAGAATCAGCTTCCAGTATCTTGCAGTATAAATGTATGCGTTAACATTAATATTTACTTTAAGAAGTTAGTAAGCTAAAATATAGGATGGACCATAAGCCTCCAGTTCCAAGGGAGAAAATTATTAAGCATTGTGTTTAAAGAGCCAAGGTGGGTGAGGTAATATCTTTTATTGGACCAACTTCTGTTGGTGAGAGAGAAACTTTTGAGCTACACAGAGCTCTTCTTTAGGGCATTGTGTTTGCTATACTTCTTCCTCTTGGCTCTTGTACATGGGAAAATTAGAGTCAGATGTTATAGCTCAATCTGAAACTCCTACTGAAAAAAGGAGGAAGAAAAAAAATCACAAGGGACATAACTAGTCCCCATAACTTATTTCCTAGTGGAAAAAAAATAGTAGAAAATCTGAGTGGATTGAGGAAAGAGCAACAGAAAATATTGTTACATAATTGTTTTTGTCAGTTCTCACTCTCCTACACAGGAACATCCAAAACTACTATCAAATGTACCAACCAGTATTAATAGTGGTGGTGAACTTATCATATTTAATATAGCAACCTGTAAGTGCCCATGTGGCAGAGTTATAAATTAATACAAATATATTTCTGGCAGTATGGCCTCTAACAGAGACTGTCAGTTGCTCTGTAAGCCAAGTTTTGAATGCACAATGTTCAATTCAGCATGATATTTTAGCTGTTGTGATTTTGATGGAGCATTTTCAAAGGTCTTGATGCAAACTGACAATTTGCACCCCCTTAATGTCATCATCTGCGATTTCATGACAAAGACTGAAGAGGAAAGGTTAGTTAATATGAAGTTCACTGAAAACTGTAGGAATAATATCTGAGAGGTAAATGGAAACAATCTTGTACAGAAAAAATAAATGCATAGCCAGGGGTATCAGCAAACAGAGAGGTTACATGGCTGGGGGTGTGAAGGGAATGTGGTTACTGAAGTGGAAGTTTCCATAAGCTCATGGAAGTCAAGGAGACAAATATATGAGCCAACGATTAACTGTAAGACGAGCCTGTGCCCTTGTCTGACCTGGCTTTCCTTCAAGAGTTCTGTGGATCAAGTGAAAGCAAGGGATCAGATGTGTAAACTATTAACCCATAACATAAAAATGCATGTGTCCCACCAGCTACAGGATTCATTATTGTACTATAGAACACAGGCAATTCCATCCATAATAATGACTGGCAGGAAGCAGAAGTTACCAAGCAGAAATGCATGAGGGGAAAATGAACTATATAGGGTATAGTCCCATACAAAGCACCCAATGGTGAGAAAATTACAGAAGCCACTTCTCACTGGCAGAGAACAAAAACCCTTATACAGAAAACACCACGATGAAATGTGGCCACAGTTATTCCCCACACAAGTTTGTAAGGCCACAGAGCTGGCCTGATCAAAAGCCTGTCTTCCCAGATTGTTGGGTGATAGATGAACTGCCATAGAAAGAAATGAGTCATCCTGGAGAGCACAAGAAGCTGTCAGAACATAGTTCTGAGCTAGAGTGGAGCAACAGCTCCTTCCAAGGAACTTCATCAGAATGGAAAGTCAGACATTGGGTGTCATATTTGGGGAAAGCCGATTGGCAATGAGGCAGCCTGAAAAGAAGTGATGTCTACCTCAGGAGAGGTGTGAGCCCAAGCTTCTGAATCACCTATATTCTGTTCTCTCCCACTTCTGTAGCACTTTATTTTTGTTCTCTCTAAGTTGGGCACTAAGTATAAAGCAACAAGGAATTAGCAGCAGAGGACTGAGGCAAGGCCTCCGCTGCTTCCAGACTGGATTAAGGCTCCATTTGCACCACTCCAAGCTGGCCAATGTGATTGATATGCTTGCTCCCGCTCCATCTCCACTACTGAGAAAGGATATAGGACCAATATATGGACTACAGAGTCAGCATTTTCTGGAATTACCCAAGCAGCTTTCCTTGACTTCTACTTAAAGCCAGTCATAAACTGAGGAAGCAAAAATTATGTTGGGAAGGAAGAGGGGAAGGTGGTGGCAGAGACTAATTTTACGGTTTTGGGTGGGGACTCCTTGTTGAAAGATGGATCTATAATGAGGAATCCTGAAGAACTCATTACATTCTAACATCAAGTTCTCAATTTGGCACAAATTGTTAAAATATGACAGTACAATGTAAGGGCTGAAAGGATTCTCATTTCACTGGAAAAGTGAGCAAGAGCAGATACAATATGTTAAAGGAAACTGACACTTTGTACTCAATATAGAACAAAGTCTCAAAACAGTCCATTAAAAATAACTGAGAACCAGGATAACAGGCTCAATGTTCAACAGTGATCAGATAAAGAGGGCCACACAAATTGAGTGAGCAAAATATATAGGAGATTAAAATAGAACAGATACTGAAAGTGATTGAAAGAGTGAATATTTCACCTACAGCACACACTTCTACAATTATTGGGATATTCACAGCAGTTATTTTCAGAAGGAACGATATTTTTGGTGCTGCAAAATTGATTTTAACACTTAGCTTGATATGAGGACTATTACGCTACTGCAAGAACACGAACATTGAAGTTATGCTAAGCTTCAGTCACAAAGTGGCATATATTGAGACATGCCAGCAGGATTCTGAAAAGCAGTCTCTCCCCCTTGAGCACTGACTTGGCGGGGTGGGGGCAAGTTATAGAACAATAGTTTGCTTACCTACACTGGGGTATCTGCTGCTATAAGTTACACCCAGGCCCACAGATTAGTGACTTTACAATTCTATAATCACGTTTAACTCAGAGTATTTTCCAATTTAACTTGATAAACTACACAAAAGGATTATTTGACACGCCACTTAACAGGCAGCCACCTCTCAGATGTAATGTGGCAATTATGAAACACCACACAGCAACATTACATTACAATTTAGGATAGAAATTGAATGATTCCACTGGGTTACATGTCAGCTTGTTTCCTACTATTTCCCTTAATACTTTGGTCTACATTCATCCCAAGCTACTAATCTTCGCACCCCTTTGATATCCTTTTCTAACTTAGCAAATATTTTTACAAGATGCCCCTTGCACTCTGAATCTCCCCTTTCAATTGTGCCTCATTCAAATCCTTCCATTTGCTGCTTTTCCATGAAACTCTGTGATCCACCAACATATGCAGGATCTAACCCAGTTTAATTTTTGTACAAACACATTCGCAGCTATTTGGAGATGTAATTCATTTGATTGTATTGTGTGACTGAACTGTTTCTACCTTCGATTTGTGCTCTCTACAGTGCAGGCTCTGTCTCTCTTCTATTATTAATCTACTAAGCACAGAAGAAAGTTCACAATTAGAAGGAGCTGTACTCAGTATTTGGATAAGAGCTAGTGGCTTTGGAACCGAGAACTATTATCGTGAATCCAAGTCCCCTAACAAGGTTAAGAAAGGTCAGCTGCTCCAAGAAAGCCCTACAGCAGGCCCAACAGGGTGATAAAACAGAGATGGGTAAAGCTAGAGTGATCTTCGACTGAGGAAGAGCTAGGGCATTAAGGAATCTTTAAGCCAGCTATGGTCAGTGGAGAAAAGCCACGAGTTTATGATCTGTAGTGTGAGAAGTATAAATTGTAGAAGCTAGAGTCACTGATTTGACATTTTCCTTTTGATCAGTGGTCAGAACACTATTTAACTTATGCAGTAGATATGTGGTGCTCTCAAGTTTGGATTGCTATACGTAGTTACATGTATGTATTTACATAGCATGATATACAATATGTTCTAAAAATGATACTCAAGTTTGAAAACAGATGTAACTTTCATAAAATCCAGTTGTGTGATGCCAGATAGAATACATGATGACTCCCCCTGACATGATCAATTTATTAGTAAATAAACTGATTTTCCTAGGGTGGTTGACAACAACATGTAGAGTGGGATTTTCAAAATTAGTCCATGTTGGCCAAACTCCGTTCTCTTTTAAGAAAATCTCATACTTCAATAGGAACAAACTTAGACCAACGCTGAGCACTTCTGTAAAAATTCAATTGGGCACCAAGTAATAACCTACATATTTTAGTTCGAAGTTCTAAAATATGCCTCTTATCTGTCTTTCTGGCCACAACATTTGCCTCAGTTTAAATTCGGTGAAACTATCGGACTGTGCTTTCAGCCATAAGTTTTTCTTGTCTCGGCCCACCATGGTAGTCACAGGATGAAGACTAAGGGCATCCGTAGGGTAATGCACTCTATGGGGCTGTGATTTCTAAAGCACACTAACATTTTGCACATTAATTGGTCCATGTAGACCCTGCTGGTGCACACTAAAGGCTCCCTCATGAGTCTTTAATACAGTAATGTTTCAAAAAGTACTACTTTAAAGGTCACCAGCAGGGTCCCCATGGACCAATTAATTTTCAACACTTTAGTGCACTTTAGAAATCTCACCGTGCATCACTAGAAAACCCCAAGATTTGTGTATACTAATCTTTCTAGTGCTTGGAAACCCTACACACATGGTCTGAAAAATCTCATGTTAGATATTAAAATACAAGCCTGTTTTAACAGGACTCCAATGTCTAAGTCCCCAACTACACTGTTATGCTTCTGCTAGTTTTTTATATTAGCACCTCTGTTGCAGACTACACACCAGCTAACCAACCACACAGTTATACCCACAATGAAAGCCATTTTTTCCTTCCATAAAGATGTTAAAAATTTTGCTACTAAGTAACTGATCACTTTGGTTTGTGCACTTAGTAAGAGTCTCGCCACTGACTTCAAAAGAAGGAGCTGGGTCCCTAACTACAGTGGGAATATGATCAGTGCACTAACTGGGCTCAGTTAGATTTACTTTAGGAGCAACCCCATACAAACTATAAATTAACAGGATTAGGGGGTCATTACACATAAACCACATAAGTGACCTATAATCTTATACTGCATCTTTCGTACAAGAACAGAAGCACCTTGATGCACCGAAGTGAAATCAAAAATCCCCCTTTAGTTGATTATCTTATGTAGCAAGTTCTTTGCCCTGGGTCGTGGTAACTGCCAAGCATTTGTCACAGATGATTACACTTTAGCAGACCTGCCTGCCAATGCGATTTGAACTTTGTTTAAATTATAAGTCACATTGCCATCAAAATCAATTTCCCACCATGACAAAAAGGCTATTTAGGCTTTCAAGTGCACTGGTTTGAAAATTAAAATATTTAAGAGTGTAACAGCAACGGAAGCTTACTCACCTGGGTCTGTAAAAGCAGTAGGGCAGGCGCTTAGTTTCTACTTTCTCAGCTTGAATGAATATCCTCATATGCGGGTCAAAATACAATACAGCTGTATAGGCTCTGAGTGACCATCGTTCTGGAAGGCTGAAATATCCAGTATGTAAGCAAGACCACAAAGCGTGAACTCTACTACATGGAGAAATTAGATGCATAATAACCTAAGACAACGTGCCCACACCCAGACTCATTAAACTAAAATGCGCTGGATCCCCGCAGTGCTCTCTGTAGGTATTAAAAGATTTTTGAAGGTTTTCTCCAGAGTAGGTTTGTCAGAACCTTGCAAATAAACTGCAATTTGTGCACTGGGTTTCAGCTGATGGCACTAAAAACTACGGTACAGTTCTTGATTTGGCTAGAAATTCGTTTTATAATGGGATGCTGTTGACATATAGTATGAAAATCTCACTAACAGTGGGATTTAATGCCACACAGCTTCAGGCTTAAGACATTACCATGCAAGAAGCTAACTTACTTAACCCTGGGAATCTAGTTTTCCCACTGTATTATGACACAAATATCTATGGTGCTTTGCAGACAAGGAAGAGATTTGAAAGTGTGAGACTGGAGTTCAGTCTGATGAGCTGGGCTGGATAGCAGAGAGCCCTGCTCTTCCAGCCCTGTCTTGCCTCTTCAGCTCTAACTTCCTTTCCTGGTTTCCTGGCTGAAGACTCTGGAGGACTCTCACCCTAGTGGGCTCTCTAGGCCCCCAGCCTCCCTAAACTATAGAATGAACAAGAGACTTTCCAGCCAATATCTTTGGGCTCTATACCCATGGAATGCAGGCAGTGGGAGGAGGCCAGTCAGAAGACAAGCTCCCTGTCTTACCAAAGGGGAGGGGAAGTTGCAGAGTGTGAGTGGGTGCAGGGTGGGGAAGAAATCATTAGTGAAGCAACCCAGGGACTAGGGAAGGATGACTAGTATTTCTGGTGATTTCTCTCGTAGAGCAATACATATTATTTGTTTAAAATACTAATGTGATTGAGGCAATGCCATATTTCAGCCAAAAGATGTTTAAGACCATAAAGCATGCCCTGCACAGACCCAACAGCCTCCACCCCTCAATAGTGACAGGTACCGCTGATATTTTTAGTCATCTGTCCCCACTTACATAAAGTTCCACTCCAGGCCAGAGAGCCTGCTTATTCATCACCCCTGCACTTTGTGCTCTACTGCTTGCAACCAAGTTCTGTCTGCTTCTTTCACACAACATTAGGGATTGTCCCCATAGGGTGCTTGAGCAAACATGCTTAGGCAGCCATCACTTATCTATTATGTTACTGGTACAGAACTCAGGGTTATTCACAGTAGTATTATGAAAGTGCTCAGATAATGGCACCAACTCAAACATTTTCCTTGAGATTCTTTTTTCACAACCTCTGTTCCTAACCCCGTTAGTTTTCCACATATTTCCTTTCCCTCCAGATCCCTTTTCTCTCTTCCTCAGCCCATTATTTCTCCCTCTCTTATCTAATTTTTTTTGTTATTGTCCCTTCTCTTTACTGTCCCATCTGAAAAATACATATTACATTAAATTGCTCATTTTAATTTAAATGTGCACTCACTTATTTTCAACATCATCTTTACTGCTACTTCTCCATCTATACAATACATAGGATGTCTCCCAAAACAATTTCCATTGTACTTGAGATGTAAGTACGGAAAAGGTTTAATTTCAATTGTGAATAACTATCTTATAGTCAAGATTTAGTTCTGTGAACTCTTTTCAGATCTCTAAATTAAAAACTGAACCTCAAGTCTTGGAATTATTGCATTAATAATTGTAAATTAATTTTAAATGTGCTGCAGTAATCAGCCTCAGAGAAGATGAAAATTGTGTCATAAGTAGACAGAATTTAACTAGCTGCATTTTAAGATCAAATAGCTAAGTTACAGTTATCTGAATGATCAATTTTGTCTCCAGTGGATTAGAAATTATTACAGTGGTTTGCATAATCTTCGCTTTGAGATCTGTGGACAGCTGTTATTCAGAAACCCAAGTCTTTTAGCCTTGGATTTTCAAAGAAGCACGAGGGAATTAGGCACACAAGACCCAATGAAATTCAACGGGAGTTGGGCTTTTAACTTGCTTAGGCTTCTTTACAACAGAATCCCATTACTATGAAGTCTTTACCCTAGTATTTTCTAAGAATCTCTTTGGAGGGGTTGCAATAGGTCAGGTGCAAAGTGAGGGGGGGAAGGGGAGGAAGAGAGGAACCAGAAAGTTTTATCATCCCTTTCTTAAAATGACAATAGATGTGAGGAGTAGTGGAACCCTGTTGGGTTAGTGAGTCCCCTACAGAAATAAACTGTGGCCACCTACCTGAGGGCCCAATATCCAGGATGCTTTGAAAAGATGATGTACTAAATCAAGTGTCATCTAAATCCAATGGGTACATTGTACCTCTCATTTAAAGAACTGCGCTCACTTTCTTACTTGCCCCTAATATTGGCTGGCAATTCCTCAACATTGATCACAATGGGACATCTGAGGTAGCAGAGCATACAATCCATTTGTTACAGACAGCACAGGGAGCAGTGAATGTTTATATGTCGTACAATTTCTCCTCTGCATGGTTTACCCAGTTTTATTAGTGAATGAAAAAGGTCATTTGCACAACTGGGCAACCGTACCATATTTGCCTTTTGATCCTATGTTACCCCGCCACCCCCCAGTCAAAGAAAGGCATTTCTTTTCCTTGACACCCTGCTCTCATTTCTGAATGACAACATATCCATGCTGTTTTTCAGTTCCTAATCAATTGACAGTTTCCCAATAAAATACTCTTACTGGTGTATGTAACCATGTACTATTGATTACAGATATTCATCCAAATCTTTGCTCCAGTAATGTAATTATGCCACTCACTTATCAAGAAGACCAGCAATCTGAATATCCACACTGTCAGTTCTAATATCTAGCTCTGGCTCTCCACTGAGCATAAGCTTTAAGTTGTAAATAACAATGAAAGTGCCTGTGGAGAGAAAATATACATCTTTTAAAGGCAACTATTTGAATATTTTAAAAGATCCTTTTCAGGTGCTTCTGTACTTTTTAATCATGTTAGTCTAGCCTGTCTAAATAATATATACAGTATCCAAATAAGAGCTACAATTTGTGTGGCCTGTTTAAAACAAAAACCATGGAAATATGTATGTACAACTTATTGTATCGTGTCTGATACAAATTGAATTTACAGACACTGAGGGCTTGTCTAGATACAGTTAGTGCACAGCAAGCTTGGATATAAAAGTTTCAAACAGCAGAAGGTCAAAGCGCACTAGGGAATTTTAAGGCATACTAGCAGGCTTCGCATGGCCAGTTAGTGCATCATAGACTTATACCCCAGCTGCACACTAACTCTCCATCTAGACAAGGCCTTAGATTCATACAGCTAGAGTGATAGAAGAGAGAGGGAGAATTCAGAGATAAGACTGAAGTAGAAAACAGATACTTTCTTAGGAACTATGAAAGGAGATATAGAGTGAGAGAGAGGCTCTTCCAGATGGAAGGTGATGCAGAGGACAAGTCTCTTGCATTAAGCATTACACTGTGTGAAAAGACAGAAGAGGCCAGTCGAATAAGAAGAACTAGTGGAGAGGAAATCTAAGTAGTCTGGACCAAAGTGCATGGAGAATTTCAGCATTCTTTCTAGATTTTTTTCCCCATATAAACATTTCAATTTTGGCATTCAAGTAGAACAGACATTTTATTCTCTTTATAATAGCAACCAGGGTGTAAGGTAAATACCCTAATCCTTTTATTTTCTTCTTATTAAAAAGGTCTGACCAAATAAGAATTTCAGTAATTGACCTTCTCCATGAGAGTTAAAAGCACATTGCTTCTCTAATGATACATCGGTATGGCTATATTTTAAATAATTGTTTACATGAAAATTGCATTGTTTGGCAAAGCTTACCACTTCTCCCATAGATCGCGTCAAATTGCTGCAGCAATTCAGTTTCACTCTTAAAAGGGGAGTACTTAAAGATGATAGACATCTGTACAGTGAATTTCTCAAGATCACCTACGACAGGTTTTCTAGTACTTCTTGACCATGAGGTTATTGGGACTATCAGCTGCAAAAAACATTATGAAAAAAATATTTCAGGGACAATTACATATTAAATATTCAAAGACCAAGGTGAAATTTTTGATTGTTGCTGTCCTTTTACTTTTAATTATTTTGTGGAGAAATTATAATCCTAAAATTATTTTTAAGATAAACAGGTTTACACAGCTAAGATACAGAAAGCTACTAAAATCAATCTTTGCTACAAAAAAACAAAACCACAGAGGAAATCTGATAAAAATTAGGTTTGATTCTTTATTTCCCGACCTGGGACTTACAATCCCACAATGTATCACATGCCAACAATCTCTGCAGAGTAAACTCTCAGGCCCTGGCAATAGGGATTATTTTAGAGGCAAACATCAATGTCTAGCTATGGAAATCATTCATGGAACCTAGAAGGGAAGGATAGTTGTTAAAGTACTAACCTGGGATTCTGGAAAACTGGGTTCAATTCTCTTCTCTACCACAGACCTCATGTGTGACCTTGGGCAATAAACCAAGTCTCTGTGCATCAGATGTAGCCAATATAGTACCCTACCTCACAGAGTGTGGAATGGACAAGAACATTAATGACTGTGGAGTACTCAGACTCTACAAATGGTCCCCATTACCAAATACCTAAAAAAGACAGATCTAGAACACATGTAACAATGAAGTTGCCTTATAAGGTGAAAAAGCGTAGACTAAACAAACAGTCGTTGGAAAATCCAATTATTTTCCTTTAGTCAAGAAGAGCCCATTTCTATTATGAGAAACTATACTATACTTGAAGTACAAAGATTAGCATACACCACAATCTCAAACATTCACACATCTTTTACCTCATATTTTGTTTAGTGTTCATCACCTTAGCAGCTAGTTGCGCTTACAAATACTAATAAGGCAAAATTAAACATATAGAGCCACCTCACTAGAGAACCCTGTCACGGCTATCCACGGTCATATTTACAATAGCTCTTCATCTTCATATATAGTACAGAGTGTGTGTCAATATAGGGTGGGACTGTTGAGGGTTTACATGATAGATGTGCCAGACACACGGGAATATCAAAATGTCTCCTTTTGCAGATTTCTGAATTTTAAACATTTCCAATGGAATGTTTCATTTTAAACACAAAGGGAACTATTCTCAGCTAGCTAGGGACATAAAAATTCCCTGGGGTGCAAGAGAGCTGAGCTCTAAGAAAGTATAAACCTGTTTTTTTCCTTTTCCTCTCCTCGCAAAAAAATAAAATAAAAAATAAAAAGAAAGTGGCCCATTTATTACTTCCCCATTCTCATAAGCTCCAGGGTTAAGCCCAACTTAAGGGTAAAAAGGGTAATTTGTCAGTCATGACCTACACTCAAGAGAAGATGGGTTTCATATTTGAAACAGAGCAGAAACTATTAGGATGACTGCCTCGCCAATAAATTCTGCCATCTGTCTCTCGCTTTTTTCTGGTGTCACAGCCATCTCTATTCAATTCTCAAACTGAGTGTTCAAGTGAAAGTGCTCAGTTCTGTATTTGGTCATTCAGATGAGCTCTTGGGCCATGTCTACACTACACATCTCTGCCAGCATAACTGTGTTACTGAGGGTGCAAAGAGGTGTGATCCCCAACAGACATAACTGTACCAACAGAAGCCCATAGTGTAGATGCAGTTATACTGGCAAAGCTGTGCTTTTACCAGCAAAGCCTGTTTCTCTCATGGGATGGCGGTGGTTTCACTGTACTGGTAGAAAACAGAGCTTTGTCCACAGGAGTGTTCTTCGGTGACTCTTATATTCTTGAATGGGTGGGAAAATAGCTTCAGTGTGAAGTTCTTCTTCCAACTTCTGTGCACTCTTCAGAATGTTTTGAAATCCCTCATCTGACCAGTAAGACTGTAGGTATGACTTTACTTAGTCCAGTTGTTCCATTGCTCCAGATATATCAAGGTCAACACCTGGGAGTCTCTTGCTTACAACATTTACTTCAGTATGTCATGCCAAAATACTCAGGGTATGTCTACACTACGGGATTAATCTGAATTTACAGAATTCAAATTTTGGACACAGATTGTATAAAGTCAAATGTATGCAGCCACACTAAGCACATTAATTTGGCGGTGTGCATCCATGTACCGGGACTAGCGTCGATTTCTGGAGCGTTGCACTGTGGGTAGTTATCCCATAGCTATCCCATAGTTCCCGCAGTCTCTCCCACCCATTGGAATTCTGGGTTGAGATCCTAGTGCCTGATGGGGCAAAAAACATAGTCGCAGGTGGTTCTGAGTACAGCCTCACCCCTCCCTCCATGAAAGCAACGTCAGACAACCGGTTCGCGCTTTTTTTCCTGGGTGAACACTGCAGACGCCATACCACGGCAAGCATGGAGCCCACTCAGCTCAAGGCAGCAGTCATGAACATTGTAAACACCTTGCGCATTCTCGTGCAGTTTATGCTGAACCAGGACCAGAAAAACGAGGCGAGGAGGAGGTGGCGACGGCAGCGCAGCAACAAGAGTGATGTGGACATGGACACGGACACAGAATTCTCTCAAACTGCAGGCCCCGGTGCTTTGGAAGCCCTGTGGAAGCTTGCAACGCCAGACAGCTACCGGTGAGTCGGGATTTTTCCAGTCCTTTGTTCCTGTAGAACCCAATGTGGCTGGAACATTAGACTGTAAGAGTTTGCAACAAAAACAGTATGCAGCATTCTGGGTTTCTGAGTACATAAGCCATGGCCTTTCCACTTTGTCACCATTGGAGATTTCACACCAGTAATGTGTTGGATGGAAACTTCTATTTTCATTGTCTTTGGGGAACATGAAGTTTTTCACTTGCTGTGGCCCATGCAGTACAAGGAAGCCCCTCAGGCTACTGCTCAAGTGGGTCCACAGTCCTGGATCATCTAAACTTAAGGAACTAAACTCAGCAGCAGCTGTTTCTTGCGCCTCCACCACACTCTTCTCTGATCTACACTTTTCTTCAGGAACGTGCATGGTTACATCCATTTGAGATGGAGATATGGATGCTGCAGTAGCTGCCAGGTCACCTGCACTCTAACTAACTGGAAGATCAGGCATCTCCTCACCACTCACATCCTCACTGGGGCCGGAAGGCTCACCGTGAACATTTGTGTCTATATATCTCAGGAGAGCTCCTTCCTGCTTAGATAGAAAAGCTTCCTTTGCTTTCTTTCTTTTTCTGAATGCTGCCCCAGAGGGGCGTTTTCTTCTTTCACTCAAGACTGCTGTTCTGTGCCAGCTATAGTGGCTCTCAACACTCAATTGAAGGGGACAAATAAGCAGGCTGGTAGCAGGGCCTGAGTAAGGGAAGATATCAGCGTCTTAAGGGCCTAACTGGGAGGGATTGCAACTACTTTGGTGGACAGGGTCATAATTCAAAATGATCTGGACAAATTGGAGAAATGGTCTGAGTTAAACAGGATGAAGTTTAACAAAGACAAATGCAAAGTGCTCCACTTAGGAAGGAAAAATCAATTTCACACATACAGAATGGGAAAAGACTGTCTAGGAAGGAGTACGGCAGAAAGGGATCTAGGGGTTATAGTGGACCACAAGCTAAATATGAGTCAACAGTGTGATGCTGTTGCAAAAAAAGCAAACATGATTCTGGGATGCATTAACAGGTGTGTTGTGAGCAAGACACGAGAAGTCATTCTTCCGCTCTACTCTGCTCTGGTTAGGCCTCAGCTGGAGTATTGTGTCCAGTTCTGGGCACCGCATTTTAAAAAAGATGTGGAGAAATTGGAAAGGGTCCAGAGAAGAGCAACAAGAATGATTAAAGGTCTTGAGAACATGACCTATGAAGGAAGGCTGAAAGAACTGGGTTTGTTTAGTTTGGAAAAGAGAAGACTGAGAGGGGACATGATAGCAGTTTTCAGGTATCTAAAAGGGTGTCATAAGGAGGAGGGAGAGAACTTGTTCACCTTAGCCTCTAAGGATAGAACCAGAAACAATGGGTTTAAACTGCAGCAAGGGAGGTCTAGGTTGGACATTAGGAAAAAGTTCCTAACTGTCAGGGTGGTTAAACACTGGAACAAATTGCCTAGGGAGGTTGTGGAATCTCCGTCTCTGGAGATATTTAAGAGTAGGTTAGATAAATGTCTATTAGGGATGGTCTAGGCAGTATTTGGTCCTGCCATGCGGGCAGGGGACTGGACTCGATGACCTCTCGAGGTCCCTTCCAGTCCTATAATCTATGAATCTATGAATCTAACTTGCTCCTACTACTTCAGTTGCCTCCCTGTTCTCAAGTGGGTTCAGGGAAGCAGCAGGAAACAGGAAGTCCCCTGAGAAGCTGGTGTTAATCAGTCCAGGCTGGGGGTACTAGAGAGGTACATAAGAGGCTCCTCCTTCTCTCTCTTCCTGCTGCTCCTGCTGCTTTCTGTTATTTTATAGTTGTGATGAGTGCATACTCATCCATTCGGGCAGGTTTGTACTCAGCAAGACTCAGCCATGCCTCTGCTGCCGCTACCCATGCTATTGTGGCTACACTGCCATTTATACTCGTGAAGCTAGCATACAGACGTGTAAGCGAACAGGGGAATCACACCCATAGCTTGTAGTGTAGCTGTAGCCTTTATGGTCTCCAGGTGCTGTTTTACAAGTAGATATCCTATTCTGATAATACGTAGATAGTTCTTCCTGCATTTTCCATTTCTCGTTCCTTTCTTTAACTGAGCCCTCCTTTTTCTTATTTTCATTTTCAGTCCTATCCCTTGCTCTTCATGTTCCTGAGCTTCACCTTGTTCCTTGCCCCACGAACCAACCAACTAAGACTGAACCTTTGGGCTGTAATATCAAACCTCTTTCTCAGTCACCCTCATTAGTAGTTTTTCCTTTAAAGTCGCTTTGCTGTACAAGCAGTCGGTCAATCAAAGCTCCAGGAAGGAAGGCTACACATGGCTCCTTCTAAATCCCATCTAGTCCATTTTGAGAGACAGATTCTCCTAGGCCCTACCAGGTGACCATCTGACATAAGATCTCACAGGAAGGGTCTAAAGAATATAGTTTGTTGACTGTAATTAAGGTGAAGCCCACAGATTGAAGTACAGTACCAGTTTTGATCTATGCTTATCCTTCAGATGTCAGCAGAGCATACTGCGTGATAAAGCTCTGCTTCACCTTTTCTATAAAAAGAACAAACAAAAACCCAAAACAAAGCAGACTTGGACAACTTTTTCCCTACATTAACAGTCATCTCTGTATTTCATAAACAATATTTCTAATGAAAAATGAGAAGTTTCATTTATTTTTAATAAGCAATGCTTTACAGCACAATATATAACATGCACAGCAATTGCAGAAGATGCTTTAGAAAGTACCGCCCACTTTAGGAGGCTAAATTCCATTGAATTTCAATGAGACCTAAGCACTTCAAAGTCTTGCCTAGGGTCTATTTGAAACTATTTACAATCAATGCAAAAAAAAAAAAAAGATACCTCATTAAGGCCTTCTGTCTCACAGAATGTTTGAGAGAAGAGAACACATGTCATTGTATCTTCTTTCTTTGTGAATAATATGAAGTCTTTCCCTATTCGCATAGATCCACTATAGTAAAGATACAGAAGATGTCAATTACTCTCAGATAGCTTGTTGTCAGGATGTTAATTTACTTTAAGTAATACAGACAGAACATACCATTAATTGGCTTGATGGCCCTGTTCTAGCATGTTCAAATTAAATTTCTACTCCTGGCAATGGGTGTTTGGAACAAGGAAAAAGCAGCTCTTGGGAAGAGGGAGCACCTAAACCTTAAGGGACTCCTTTCCTCATCTAACCATCCTCAGCCAAAATGAGGTAACCACACATCATGTTGACAGAGTGCACAAAACTAACAGAAAGTTGTGGTTTTAGGCTACTGGTTGCAAAACACATACATAGAGTCACACAACTACTAAGAGCCATGGATCAGTGATCAACATATTTTAAAGGATGCACAGCGCTGCTTAATGTTGCATCAAAGCAGCTGAACAGAGAAATAAATACATACCAAAGTTTAAGCAATTCTAGATGTGGTGGCAGGTCTCCACCAGCTGCTCTCTGCTAAGGTCTTTCTGTCAGCCAGCTTCAATGCCAGAGTGGCAGGTGGAAGTGCTTATCCAGAATATCCCCCAAGTAATTTCTTTCGGTGGGGATCCTTCAGCAGCAAATACCACTGCCTTTGCCCAGTGGAACCACTAAGAAGTGGCAGTCTATCATCTGTCCTCTGTCAGGAGACTGACTCTTCCTTAGGACACACAGGGCCAGGCTAGCACCAGGAAGTACCATTTTTGCCTCCTTGCACTAGCAAGAATCTGGCCTAAAAATGGCTGGAATTCCCTCCCAAAACTCTCCCTCCTTTTACAGAAAAAGAGAAAGCAGAAGGAAATATGGTGAATATATTCACTTTTGAAATATACATTAGAAATAACTGGACAACTAGAACCATCAGGAGCTTCAGTATGCACTATTAGGAACAATACTGAGTTAAATATTAAGACTGTTAGATGACCAAATAGAGCATTGATTTTTCTAGGATTATATTCCATTATTCCATTTAGTTTTTGAGTTAAGGATCATACTTACAAAAAAAACTGAGGCAGAGACAATCAAGACACTAGGATTTAGAAAACACCCTTACGATTTAAGTCCATTGCCATAGTGTCCAATCATTCTTGAGAGAGATGTCCGCTTAGAAGACCTTCCAAAATAAATCAGATCAGTAGCTTCCTCTGCAATAGAATTTTATTGTTATTATTAAAACATGCAAATAGTACACTCATTAGAAAACACAGGACTTGAAAACTTTAAAAACCTGCATAGATTTTAAAATGAGCATTCACTTGGTTTGTGCTACAGCACAGGATTTGTTGAGATCTTATGATGTGTGTTATTAGCCGTGGAGCACGATATAAATCAGACATAAGTTGTTTCCATGCTTGTCTGACTCAGTATAGAGGTAGCCAAACAAATGCTGTAATTGGATACCACTGCTGACAAAAGTAGGATACCAGATTCAATGGACCAATGGTCTGATCAAATATAGCAAATCTTAATACTCCTTCCCTTCTTAACTCAGGAATGACAGTAGGTCTTGGAATTGTACACGCCACAATTAAATCATAACAAATTTTAGATATTATTTTGTATTTATAGCTCGTTTCATTGGAAGAACTAAGCATTTTAAAAACCAAGAATGAGTTGATCCTCAGCACATGACATAAGCACTGTGCTCGTTTTAATAAGGAAACTGAAGCACCAGAAGTTACGTGCCTTGCCCAAAATGATACAAGATCTCTGGCCAAGTTTGAAATAGAAGCTAGGTTGTGATCCACATTCCTGTGACAAAAAATAGTACCTCCCCCTTTGCAGATGCTTTCTGCATAGGTTTTTTTTTCCCCACATAAGAAGGAAATCCACCAGTTGATAGCTGCAGTAGGTACTGAGTACCTCTCTCCATTTGCAGTGAAAGTTGGCATGCCAAATGCCATTCAAAGAATTAACTAGCAAGGATGACTCCCAAGAGCATCTGACATAGTCATTCTGGGAACAGTTTATTTACAGCATGTATCAACCTAACCTGAAGATCAAGACTCTCCATTATCTACTTGGGAGCAGCATGAAACCGCCATAATATCAATGAACTAAAATTGCTTGGTCAATAGAAGGCTGTTTGGATACTTAAAGGAAAATAAATTCACTCTTAAAAAAGAAGCAGGAGCAACACACTAGATGGCAAACTGGTACAATGTTATTTTATCTGAAAAGTCTTGAGCTGCTAGTAGCACAACGTTGCCTAGTACTATAGCATTACAATACCCCCATGACTTTTGCAAAAATATGACAGCAAAATATACAGAATTACACCCAGCACTCCTTAAGCTAATGTAAGTCCCATCATAAAGATCCTTTGTTAGAGTTTTAGGGAAATTGTCTATTTGGAACCACACACAAAAAATCCATTGTATACGGAAGTGAACATCTACTGATCCTCTTCTTAAAAGCAAAATGGCACCACTCAGATAAAGACTTATAATTAGGTAAAATAAATCAAGTACACATTCATCTCTGGTGCTTCCTGTATCATTTCTGTTCCTCCAACTGTGATACTTACACATGACAACTGATTGCACCAAGGGAACAACGTCATGTACAAATTCAGAGCAACAAGTACTATTTTTATTTTGATTGCTGCCTATGATGTACACTGAAGTGTGCCTTAAGTTAGGGGTTCTCAACCTTTTCCTTTCTGAGACCAACATGCTATAAAAACTCCAAGGACCAGCCAGGCTGTGCTCTGGGCTTCGGCCCAGCCAGAGTGGAGGAGGAACCGGGCCGGGGCTCGCAGACCCCCTGAAACTGGCTTCATTAAGTGACCATCCTAGAGAACAGGAAAGTACACTATTTATTGGCTGGAAATATGGTGATATGTGGAAATGATACTGATGTTACATTTTCACTGTACCATTTATTCTGAACAATCCCAGAGGGTTTTTTTTTTTTTTTACATATAAAAAACAGTGTAGGAACCCCTGTAATAAGCAAGGAATGCATCATCGAACTCTGAAATACAGCAGTTTGACAAAACATAGCAACACTTAACAGTTTAGGCACAGTGGGAAAAATACCACATCCAATGCAAGCTGGAGAGAAAGTTCAGGGAAGCAAAAAGTAATTATAGCAGGGTTTTAAATTTGTCTAGGACATCAATGTTAAACTCCATTCCTTTATGGGAGAGATCCTAAAAACAAATGAATGTTTCACGGTTTGGTTGTTTGTTTGAAATCAGTGAATTAACTGGTAATACTGTGCCTGGAACTCTGACCATTTTCTGATATGTGGTTGGTGCTATGCTTTAAAAGCAGGGAAATTATATTTCTGTAATAATCCATATATTTTACATTTAATTTCTCCAAGAAAATTTACAGTCACTTTATGCACAGCTTAAAAAAACTTCAGGACTAATTTACTCTGCTAGCAAAAATACTAAAAACAGTAAGTAAAATTGTAAATTAAGTATATACACCTCTACCTCGATATAACGCTGTCCTCGGGAGCCAAAAAATCTTACCGTGTTATAGGTGAAACCGCGTTATATCGAACTTGCTTTGATCCCCCGCCCCCCCCCCGGAGCACTGCTTTACAGTGTTATATCCGAATTCGTATTATATCAGGTCGCATTATATCGGAGTAGAGGTGTATATCATTTTAAATAATGTCTCTATATACTTGGTATTTTATTCCCTTGAACAACCAGTTAAGCATCTTTATAATTAACTTACTAGGAGTCATGCCACATCCATCATCCAAAAAGCACAACGTAAATCCCCCTTGCAGTTTGTCATTATCCACTGAAAAAAGAGAAAAACCTATTTGTAATAAATGTAGAACCTAATTTGCCGGTTAGGGAGATTGTGATGCAACAATCCCTCTATCACATCCTACACACAATTGTAATAATCTTTGTACAAAATATATCTTGTGAAGTATCATATGAAAACTAATAACTGACTGATCATTAATATTCTTGTGTGCTGTATGTACGCGGTGTGTATTAAGAGTTATGGATGTATGCTGGAATTATGGCATGTCGGGGGGCATTGGTAAACAGGTGTGCCCCAGACAAAGGAATATATATATGCTTCTCTGATTAGCCTGATTGTCACGCAAAGACGATGAAGGTCCATTTTTATGTTTTAGGTAGACAAATTTATTAAGATAACAAGTGAGGGAAGAAAAAGCATGGCACTTCCTTCGCCACCAGACTCCATGTTGCCTTCCTCACAACTTGAATAAACTTTACATTGAGGTAACCCTCAGAAGAAATCATTTCAAATGTTTACTGGTATATAAAGCCATAGGTGTCTGAATCTCAAGTGGTAAGTGATTGAATCAACTAACTGTATATATTACTGTATTATAAAAATGTATAGAGTGAGGTCTTTTCTGAAAGCTAATGACACACTAGTGAGTATTATCATGGTGAAATGTATTAACATTATATAGGAAAATATGGATACTTCATAAAATTATGCTTTAAAGTCTGTGGCCAAACAGGAAAGAAGGCAGCTATTACCTGTATCCTATGTAAATTAAGTATGGTGGGATCAAACTAATGGATGCCCCACTTCCATACAGGAAATGAAGGTCACAGGAAGGAAAAAACAGTGTGAGGTCCTCCTGCCTCTTGAAACAATAACTCAACTTAAGCAAGGACAGAAGCCATCTTTGGCATCCATCACTACACAGAGAAGGGAACAGGGTGCTTACAAGCTGAGAAAGATGGGTCCTTCCAGGGGGGGGGGGGGTAGGCGGGGGCGAGAAGTCATCTCTGGAAACTAAATATAGGTGAGACTCCATCTTGAACAAAGGTTGTACCTTGCTAGATTAAGATTTATGTTTAGATGCATGTTTTCACTTTTATTTGCTCTTAACCCTCTAACTTTATTCCTTTTACTTGGCATCACTTAACCCATGCCCTACTGTTAAGAAATTTGTTTTATTTTTTACTATAAACTAACTCAGTGCTGTGTTTAAAGGGAAGGGTGTATTTACCCCATCTCAATTCCAGCTCAGCAGTCTCTCGTTGGAGTCTGTTTTTGAAGTTTTTCTGTTTTAAGATAGCCACCCGCAGGTCTGTCATAGAATGACCAGACAGGTTAAAGTGTTCTCCCACTGGTTTTTAAATATTATGATTCCTGATGTCAGATTTGTGTCCTAAAGAAACTACACCATCTGCTAAAAAAACTCCCTGACAAAGCACAGGAACAAATCTGTACAGACACATGCCTAGAACCCCGACCAGGGACATTATATTTGCTACCCAAGATCCATAAACCTGGAAATCCTGGACGCCCCATCATCTCAGGCATTGGCACCCTAACATCAGACCCTACGCTACCAGCTCTCCTAGCTATCTTCGAGACACCACTGACTTCCTGAGGAAACTACAATCCATCGGTGATCTTCCAGAAAACACCATCCTGGCCACTATGGACGTAGAAGCCCTCTACACCAATATTCCACACAAAGATGGTCTACAAGCCATCAGGAACAGTATCCCCAATAATGTCACAGCTAACCTGGTGGCTGAACTCTGTGACTTTGTCCTCACCCACAACTATTTCACATTTGGGGACAATATATACCTTCAAGTCAGCGGCACTGCTATGGGTACCCGCATGGCCCCACAGTATGCCAACATTTTTATGGCTGACTTAGAACAACGCTTCCTTAGCTCTCATCCCCTAACGCCCCTACTCTACTTGCGCTACATTGATGACATCTTCATCATCTGGACCCATGGAAAAGAAGCCCTTGAGGAATTCCACCATGATTTCAATAATTTCCATCCCACCATCAACCTCAGCCTAGATCAATCCACACAAGCGGTCCATTTCCTGGACACTACTGTGCTAATAAGCGATGGTCACATAAATACCACCCTATACCGGAAACCTACTGACCGCTACACTTACCTACATGCCTCCAGCTTCCATCCAGGACACACCACACGGTCCATTGTCTACAGCCAAGCTCTAAGATATAACCACATTTGCTCTAATCCTTCAGATAGAGACAAGCACCTACAAGATCTCTATCAAGCATTCTTAAAACTACAATACCCACCTGCCGAAGTGAAAAAACAGATTGACAGAGCCAGACGAGTACCTAGAAGTCACCTCCTTCAAGACAGGCCCAACAAAGAAAATAACAGAACACCACTAGCTGTCACCTTCAGCCCCCAACTAAAACCTCTCCAGCGCATCATCAGAGATCTACAACCTATCCTGAGAGATGATCCTTTACTCTCACAGATCTTGGGAGACACACCTGTCCTCGCTTACAGACAACCCCCCAACCTAAAGCAAATACTCACCAGCAACCACACATCACTGAACAAAAACACTGACCCAGGAACCTATCCTTGTAACAAAGCCCGATGCCAACTCTGTCCACATATCTATTCAAGTGACATCATCATAGAACCTAATCACATCAGCCATACCATCAGGGGCTCGTTCGCCTGCCCACCTACCAATGTGATATATGCCATCATGTGCCAGCAATGCCCCTCTGCCATGTACATTGGCCAAACCGGACAGTCTCTACGCAAAAGAATTAATGGACACAAATCTGACATCAGGAATCATAATACTCAAAAAGCAGTGGGAGAACACTTTAACCTGTCCGGTCATTCTATGACACACCTGCGGGTGGCTATCTTAAAACAGAAAAACTTCAAAAACAGACTCCAACGAGAGATTGCTGAGCTGGAATTGATATGCAAACTAGACACAATCAACTCAGGATTAAATAAGGACTGGGAATGGCTGAGCCATTACAAACATTGAATCTATCTCCCCTTGTAAGTATTCTCACACTTGCTTCTTATCAAACTGTCTGTACTGAGCTATCTTGATTATCACTTCAAAAGTTTTTTTTCTCTTATTTAATTGGCCTCTCAGAGTTGACAACTCCCACCTGTTCATGCTCTCTGTATGTATGTATATATATCTCCTCAATATATGTTTCACTCTATATGCATCCGAAGAAGTGGGTTGTAGCCCACGAAAGCTTATGCTCTAATAAATTTGTTAGTTTCTAAGGTGCCACAAGTACTCCTGTTCTTTTTGTGACGTGCTTGTGTCTCTTTAGAGGAACAAACAAACCTTATTTCTCTGAACTATCCAGAAAAGGTCTGGACATTATAGAGTACATGGTTTCAGGAAAACTCAGGACTGGGAGTATGCTGGGGTCACCTTGCTGGCTGTGACCAAGACTGGTGGAAGCCAGAATGAGGTACTGCTGAGGTCAAAGCTGCTGAATCAGGGCTGTCTACCACACGGACACTCAGGGTGTGACCTGCACACTTGTAGGCTGGTTGTGAGCATCTCAGCTAGGAGCTATAGTAGCAAAGCATTGTAAGGCACAGGGCTGCAGGACAAGTGGTGACACAACCCCTCACTGGTCAGGATTGCCAGTTGATCCCAGTAACTGATACCAAAAGCTCACACAAGTCATTTTTCAGCAAAGAAGAGAAACAATAAAACGACAAACTGCTGTTTTACTATACTTCTAATTTTCTGTAATCTAAACCCAGTGGTTTGTAAGTATTAATATATTTTATTTTTTGTGTTCTAAGTTGTGCAAAAAAGCAACTTGTCAGGACATCACTTTCCAACCTGACTTAGCTAAAGAAAGAGAGCTGTGCAAGTCTTGATGTCTGTTCAATATCTCAGCTGGAGGTCTCAGAGGCATGCAAAGTGAAAGATGCAACTTGAAAAACAGGTAGAAACAAGGGGTAGAAACCAGCATGAGACATCTTAGCATCCCATAAGGGAAGCTTTATGGTGGGAATCTGGCTAGTCTGAAGCTCAGTGGGGCAAAGGGATTAGGCCAGCTCTACTCCAGCTTTCAGTAGGATTAGCTGGCCAAACAATACAAATGTCAGTGAGAGCTTAGCTTTGCAAAATAGATGTTTCACCAGAATAAAATGAGAAAAAAAGAGAGGCGAAACAGTGAATTTTTTTTAGCTACTTATATATCTCCACTGAACAGCCCTGCTGAAAATACTAAAACCTGATTTTACAAGAAAGCTGAAATACTTCTGCATTCCTTTGTTCATTGATGCTGCCAATAATACTCTTAAGCATGCAGAAGCATTATACATTCTGTACCCCAGCCATTGAAAGAAATAGGTAAAGACAGTTAAACAAGTCTCCTGAAAGGCAACATCCATTTATTTGTGGGATGATTTCCCAAGGGAAATGGAAACCCCATTGCCTGATATTTCCAAAGCCAAATTTTCAACTACCATGATAGCGTGCAGGCAGACACCTGCAACTGAGGAATCAGATGCAGACCAATGCCCTCTTGATATGCTTCTTGCTGACAACGGGCATCACCCCCTTTAACTATTTTTTATGGCACTTACCAGTAAATATGTCAAGTCTGGTGGCTCCTGCATCTCTGAAAACAAAAGTACAAAATTACCTTCCTCTGCCCACAGAGGGGGGGGGGGGGAAGAGAGAATACATGTGACTAACAAAGCTGTACCAAATTCTTCACCTGGCTCTTATGCTTGTATCTTTCCTCATCTTTAGATTGTCTTTAGATTGTAAGCCCTTACATGAAAGATGGTCTCTTTTCTATATGTGCATAGCACCCTTTGGATATACCAACACCACACAATGAGTCATTTGGACAACAATAACAAGCCCTCTACTAACAGTTGCTGCTGAAGTATCTGAGACATTACAGTAATCCATTACACTTAAAGAAATATTTATCTCATACTACAGTGTGGTAACTTAGTAGAGGAGATCATGTTACTGGCACTCAGTGTGTGTAGACTTAAAATTATTAATTTGCAGTCAAGAAAATTATATCCATTTGAAACTGTAAATAAAAGTTAGATTCAAAGGGGAGAAAAGTCACTTGCTGCTTTAGAGCCCAATCCTGCATTTTTTGCCTACCCAAATCTTTTGCCTCCAATGAGAGCTGAAGTAATATAAGGAATCCAGAATTATGCCCTTACTTGCCTGAAAAGTTCCAGGAGCAGGTTGTTGGATTTCACCTATAACAGTGGATGGCACCACTAACACCTAAAGCAGAGGAGATAGCTGTGTTCCCCCTAGGTTACCACGTGAAACTGCAATGCTACTGACTGTTCCAAAGCAAACCAAGATCCCCAAACTCGAGCCTTAGCAAAAAGTTTTGGATTTCACCTTTAATAAGTCATCAACAGGACTGGGACAGAATCATTCCACAAAGAGATGTAATTTTAACTTCAAAGCCATTTGTATCCATTTGTAACAAGCTACAGGGATGCTGGAGGGCCCACAGCAGATGAAAATGGCCCAGAGCAACGATTCTCACGTGTCCTTCTCAAGCTTTATAGAATTCAGCTGTCTTTCAAAGTAAAAATGCCTAAAGCAAGGCCTTAATGCAATATTTGTTTACTACAACCCTCCATGAGACACCATGTTCCTTGGCCTTTATCCAAGCCATTTAGTTCACATACATATTGGAGAAAGCTGTCATATCAGCAGCTAGCAAGTTTTAGAATGGAAGCTCTTTCCGAAGAAATGAAGCCAAGAGTGCTAGTGAGGCATGGGGAAGGTCAGGAAGCTTAAACAAGTCAGGGACAGTGAAGAAAAAAGCAATTAAATGTTCCTGATGCTTATATGCAACAATCATGATTCTCATATTACTATCTGTGATTTGTTTCAAACCCAAATACTCCAATTAAGGTAGGTCAGAGACTCAGAGCACCAGCTAATGGGAATCTTGGTGACATAAGGTCTAGCACAGAAAAGAAGGCATGATTTGAAGATCATCGAGTGCCTAAAATGTTGATAGTTTGTCAGTTACTCACCTATTTCTATTAACACCTCAGAGCTACTAATCTGGAAGAAATTCCACGTTTCAGACCAAAATGGTTAATAATGGATTTTAGAGAGAGTTAGTTTGGCATCAAACGCCCATTTCCTGTCAAAGTTACCTCCTCTTATCTGATCCTTTAATGAAGTGATATAGCTGAATCTGTCACAAATCTTTCCACAGTATCTCACTGATGACAGAGATAAGATTCAGATTTCACTACTGCGTCATGTAGGAGAATTATGCCAGTAATTTTACAGGGATCAGAAGTCTGCAGTAGCAAAGGGAAGAGACAAATATTGGCCCAATAACTTTTCTGTATTCTTCCCAATATCCAGGTGCAATCCCTCTTTAATTGCTTCACTATTCTTAGCAATTGTCCCACATAGAATCTTCAAGAGACTAGATGCAATGCAAAATATCCATGGAAAATTAGTTTTTCCACAAGTACAGGAGAACTTGGTTAATCCTTTAACTCACATGCAAAATAAAATGGTCACCTCTCTCTATTTACTAGAAAGTATTTAATAGAGAGTTCCTAAGGCTTCATATTACTAAAAATTCTAGAAACATTTATTAAAATGCTATGGAGAATCATAAAGAACTAAAACTTACCTACACTAGTCATGTCAATCAACGAAGCACATTTTGTGATGAGTCATTCCTTGCTCGTCATGTACCTTTACCTAATGACTAGCTGGCAAAATTCATTAATCAGAAATATATCTCCCAAACTTTCATTTTAACTAGCAAAATTCTATTGCACTGGTTGAAAGGACATGTCAAGATTTTTCTGCCAGCCAAGATTTTTCTTGATACTTGAAGAGTTATTCTTACTGGATTTAGCTTAATGAGTCTAACCAAGCAGTTATCTTTTCTATTTTAAAAATGCTTCATAACAGAAACAGGGTCTGACATTCTAGTTCTTGCCACTTGAACAATGGGGAATAATTTAAAGGGTTGAAATGACCCTTCCCATACAACCGCTATTTTCCAACTTGAAGATAACACTGGTCTACAATTTTTGAGAAGTCGTCTGCTTCAGAAATAAAATGTGCTATTTATTATGTATTTTGATGTCCTGAATTCAAATATGACAATTAAAACAACTGATTGGCTACTGTTTCTAAGATATTTTGACGGTCATGGAACATGAAACCCTAACATCACCTGCCAGGAGATTCCACTGCTGTAGTCTGGAGCCCAACAGCTCTGCCTTACTCTTGGGTAGTTTCAAATCCCTGACAAGGTCATTCAGTTCACCTTGTGTTATGAGGTGTGGTTCAGAGGAGGAGGATGGGAGAAAATGTGGGTCCTGTGACATTGATGGTTCAGGACCAGAAGTTTCATCCTCTTCCTCGTCTGACTCAAGTGAGAATGATTCTGGTGCATCAGGAACCGGCAGTCCTTCTCCGTGGGGTACTGGGCGTATAGCTGATGGAATGTTTGGATAATGCACAGTCCACTTTTTCTTCTTTGACACACCTTTCCCAACTGGAGGCACCATGCAGAAGTAACAATTGCTGGTATGATCTGTTGGCTCTCTCCAAATCATTGGCACTGCAAAAGGCATAGATTTCCTTTTCCTGTTCAACCACTGGCGAAGATTTGTTGCACAAGTGTTGCAGCATATGTGTGGGGCCCACCTCTTGTCCTGATCTCCAATTTTGCCACCAAAATAAAGGTGATAGGCTTTCTTAACCATAGTGGTTATACTGCGCTTTTGTGATGCAAAAGTCACTTCACCACAAACATAGCAGAAGTTATCTGCACTGCTCACACAAGTACGAGGCATCTCTGCTCACTTTGGCTAAACAGAAATGTGTCCCTTTGCAAAATCAAACACTGACAAATAAGAGAGCATGACACTGTATGATTTCTAGAGCTGATATAGGGCAATTTGTTCTGCAGAGTGATGTAAGCTTCGTTATGACTGCATCATCCATGACTTCTAGGAATAACATGATGCAATTCATATCATGTATGACGCAATACCAGCTTCAGATTGCATTATTCATTGTTTTGCCTAAAAAGCAAGTACTGTCCAAACCCAGTCATAGATTTATTCATAGATCTAGTCAAAGATGTATTTTAGTCATTTCTGGTTTAAATTGAGATCCCTTCCCTTTATAACTCACTTATCCTCCGCCATTCCCAAGTCAAGGGTCGTATATACTGACCCAATAGCACATCTTGAAAACTAGAGCCAATCAACAATTTAAGCATCATTTTCGTTCTCAGTGACCCAAAATTAGTAAAGTTTGACTAGATTTATTTCAGAAGCATTTTGGCTGTAGAGCAGTGTAATGCGAAAACTGTGCATTGAAAACTGGTAGTAGTTAAACCGGTAGCACACTGAAGACCTAGCATTATCCTGGGAGCTATTTTATTTTTAGCTACAATCAAAGTTACTAAGTTAAAGGAAAGTTTAAAATTTCAGTTTCTCCAGGTTTGAACATTTTGGCACAAACTATAAAAACCAGCTTTGCATTATGAAATACTTTCCCAGTTAGTGAGTCACGCACAGCGTGACTAATCATTTTGCATATTTGAAAGAATTAGACCTTTTTAAAACAACTGAACTCTTAAAATGAAGCTGTATGTGTGCACAATAAAAATGTTTTAGTCAGTTGATACTTTGGGGTCCCTGCAGCTAGCAAAACTACAGCCAATCACAAATATCTCCTCAGAGTGTGTTGGACAGCCATTGCCAAGACCTGAGTCCAGTCAACATTAACTAGCAGATGTGCCCTAGGGGCTAGGGCATATTGGAAACTCTCTATATTATGGGAAGGGAGAGCACAAAGAAGGGTAAAGAAAAAGGGGAAGAGGTACAAAGAAAGCAGATGAATGGGTACAGAATAAAGGCGGCTCCTCATGTGTCAATTTACTATTAACCACACTGGGCTTGTCTACACTTGAAATGCTGCAGCTGTGCCGCTGTCGCGCTTCAGTGTAGATACTCACTGCAGTGATGGGAGGGGTTTTCCCATCGGTCTACCTAATCCACCTCCCCAAGGGGTTGTAGCTAGTTCAACAGGAGAATTCTTCCATCAAGCCTAGCACAGTCTACACTAGGGGTTAAACCGGTTAACTACATCACTCAGGGCGTGGGTTTTTCACACCCCTGAGCAGTACAGCTGTCAATTTAACTTTTGAGTAAAGGCCTGGCCTCAGCATATGTAACACCACCCCAGCATTAACCCACTTGAGAGAACACGTATGCAGTGTGGCCTACACAACAGGCCTGCAGCCAAATCCTCCTTAACACACCTAAGTCTGAACTTACTTGTTTTTGTCACCTTATATGCAGTCTTTGCACCCAAGCCTTCAAACACTGAGCATAGCATTGGCTACTGTGAATAGTAATTATACACTTAGTTTGCAGAATCGGACCTTTTATGATTACATTCAATCATTAAAGTTACCATGATTTGCTAGTGAGACACACTGTAGGCCTAATATTTGAGGGACCAGCCCTATGAAATGCTCAGTGACCTCAAATTCCAGTGAGGGCACCTGGCCTCTAAGAATCAGTGCTTTAAAATGCTTCACAACTTCAATTAATGAAGAACAATTAAAGCTGAAGTAGAACAAGTACTGTTTCACTCAGGAGCGGCGCCAGGGTTTTTGGCGCCCTAGGCGGCAGCGCTCCTCCTCTGAGCATTCGGCAGCGGGGGTCCTTCCGCTCCGCGTCTTCGGGGCACTTTGGCAGCAGGTCCCGGAGTGAGTGAAGGACCCGCCGCCAAATTTCCGCCAAAGACCCGGAGCGGAAGGACCCTCCACCACCAAATTTCCACCAAGGACAGCAAAATGCCGCCCCCCAAATCCTGCCACCCTAGGGTCACCTAGTGGAAGCGTCGGCCCTGGTTTCACTGAGATCATGTTCCATGGTATACTTGTATGTAATTTAGGCCATGTCTATGTTACAGCATTGACACTAGGAGGCTATGCTGAGATAGACAAACTAGCAAAATATTTGTAGTGTAGACAAGGTGTCAAGCAACCCTGAAAATTACTTTATCACTTCCACTTGTGGAAACATTTCCCCACCTCTCCTGGCAGAGTCAGCCTTGCTAAACATTTAAACCCATAAATAACAGAACTTGGGTCCTACAAAGTATAATATTTACCGGGCGTTGTCAATCAGTTCAGCAATCGCTCCAAAGAGAAAGTCGTGAGTGGTGCTAAAATAAAGGTAAAAGTTGGTTAAAACCTACAAGCAATTGGTAATACCAAATCAAGCATCTGTGTATTATGGAATCTACATAAGTGATACGTTCAGTTCCTGACACTGAAACACATGAAATTCTATGAAAGCAGCTTTTAACTTAAGATTCAAATACACACATACTATTGTGAAGGTTAGTGATAAAGATTTCTAAAAACTGAATATGCAGGCAGAATATGCTGGTCACTCTGCACTTTAACCTGTTATGTATATTCCATTCTCTAATTATGCGTGTTACACATCAGAACATTTTCACTACCCTAGTGGTGAAGCAGTTAAAAGGGCTTGTTTTCTGTTACGATATAAGCCAAAAAAAAAAAAATTGTACACTATTGATTTCTTTTTTAAGTTGGTAGAAAAAGCTAATTTCATTTTGTGGCACTGGCAAGTAGCAACACAAGCTCCCTGTGATGCTATGACCTATTAAGAACTATATAGATATCAATATTTTCTTGAGCCTCGTTCTGGTCTCACAACAGTGTAACTCCATTCCCAGTGCGTTTACTCTCTATTTACTATTCTGATGAGATTTAAAATCAGGCTGTATCTCCCCAAGGACTGAGGATTCAATTTCATATTTTCAGATAGTTCAAGGTCAGAACAGATCACTAGATCATTGAGACCGGTGAATTTCAACCTGTGGTCTGCAGACCCTTGGGGGCACAGACTATGTCTGAGATTTCCAAAGGAGTCCGCACCGCCGTTCAAAAAATTTTAGGGGCCCACCAATGAAAAAAGGGTGAAAACACTGAACTAGGCTTACTTCCTGTATATCACAGGCCATTAAATTACACCAGATACCCCACACTGAGCCCAATAACTTTAGTTAAACTAAGCACTTTCGTCCTCAGGCATCTAAACTGTTGTGTGCCACTGGCAGAGAACAAGAAAGACTGAAGTGCTACCAATGCCAAAGACCCCTGCAATAGCAAGGAACTGATTAGGTGAGTTATGTCTAGATGATCCCAACAGCAATTTATTCCCCTTGCTGCAGAGGAAGGTCCTCCAAGGTCCTTACCAATATAACCCAGGAGAAATCCCTTCCTTAGCCCATATATAGCCATCAGTCAGACCCTGATCATGTGATCAAGATCCACCAGCCAGACATCTAATTCAGAGGATTCCTTGTCCAACTCAGGAGCACTAGACCCATTCGTGGTCCTACTTCCAGCTGTGGTCAATCTGTGGTGCTTCTGCCACCCCTACTGCCCCAACAATGCATCTGGGCAATTGTGCATCCGGGGATAAAAACTTGCACATAAGGATCAATTCATCCTGCATTCAGCAACAGCAGGTGATTTAAGGTACAGGAGCAGGAGGATGGGAGACAGATTAACAGACTGACTCAAAGGCAGGTGGCATTCTCCACAGAATTAGGGATTTAGCTCAACTGTGTTAAATACAACTGTGCTGAAAATCACACCAACAGCTGATAATGCCCACTGCTGCCTGCAAGAATACTAATGGTGCTCTAGTTACTGAACTTGTGAGACTTTTAATTTTAACACTGTATTTTCAAGTTTTATTATAGGGAGATATAAAGAGACACATTATAGACTAAAGCCTGTCCTCAAAATCCTATTCTCTCAATGAAGAATTTTTGGCAGAGCATTATTCTAACATTAAAAGAGCATCTGAAATTCAAGTACACCTCTACCCCGATATAACGCGACCCTATATAACACGAATTCTAATATAACACGGTAAAGCAGTGCTCCGGGGGGGGGGGGTGCACACTCCAGTGGATCAAAGCAAGTTCGATATAACGCAGTTTCACCTATAACCCGGTAAGATTTTTTGGCTCCCAAGGACAGCGTTATATCGGGGTAGAGGTGTATTGTTTATTTGTACATCTCAAACTTTTGAGCTACAAAAATGGAACATGACAGCTACACAAGACTCTTGAGAAAGGGTTTACACTCTGCTCTTTTATGTAAGGAACAATATCCTTCAATTCCCACCCAACAGGTTATTTAAGTGGTAATAAAAATCATTACTTCTTGTCCTAACTAAACTACTTTTACTTTGCACACATGTTCCAGCAACTGTGCAGCCACACCAGTGCAAGCAGTAACATAAGTGCTAGACTAGGCAGAGTCCAAGCCCTTTCTGAAAGAGAGTTTTTTAAGCCACCCAAGCACTATGTACAACAACAGTGCTTACGTCATTGTTGGCACAAAGGCGGGAAAAATGTGTGTAGCATTTTCTAGTGCAGATGCAGCCTGGGTCTCCAACAACCTTAGCATTTTTTGCCACAGGCCACTGTTACCTAACCCATTCAAAGGAGCACTAGAATAGACTAGCTGCCAGCGTGTAAAACTGTTGCCTATGTCTTAACAAGATTAGAAGACAATAGTTACAGTGTACACTAGTTCGTGACCTGTGCTGATTCAGTCTCCTGCAGGCAGCAGCGATGGCTGCTACTGCCACTAGAGCTGCAGTGGTGGTGCAAGCGTGGGAGACAAAATACACAGGAAAAGAAAGCACCTCAGATAGGAACACATCAGAGGCTTCTTAACATTTTCCAGATTTCTTCAGCTTTTCGCGCAGAAAGACCAGCTAACTTTTCCTCCCCACAACCAACTTTTATTGAACTCAGGAAGCTACAGTCAAATGGACTGAGCATAGATATGGGAGTCAGAGGGGTATAGATCTGTTACTAATTTAGCTATCAAATTGATGTATGTCCTTTGGACAAGTCACTCAATCCAAATGACCTTAAATGCTTGATATTTTGGGGTGCTTAGATGCTGGCAATTCCCCTTGCCTTCAGTTGCTGATGCTCAATGCTTCAGGAAAAGTACAAAGCCGCACTCTGGGGCAGAAAATGAAGTACCTAGAAGTAGCAAATGTTTTTGAAAATATACGCTTTAAGTCCCGTGCCTCGGTTTCCCTACCTGAGAAATGACATACCTACCTTTTTAAAGCTCTATGAGAGCTACAGATACAAGTGCTTTAGAAACAGTTGTTGTTACAGACTTAGTGGAGACAGAAGAGGTTTATTTTAAAAGATATTACCTATGTTGTTGAAAGGGAATTGCCAGCACTTGGGTAGGAATTGCTTTTACAACAACAACAGATGGAAAGCTTCCCTTGCAGAGCGAGCTGGAGAGTGTAAGGGGCTTGGGCGCGAGGGGAGTGGGGAGGGTTTAGTATTATCCTTCTAAAGAGAACAGGCCGTTTATTTGGGGGAAACCTGAGTGTATGACTCAACAGCCCAAGCACACACCCAGATGGTACAGCCCTTTCCCGCTGTCTGAGCCTGGAAGCACAGGGCATGCACCCGCCGCGCTACCCAGGTGCTCATGCCTTCTGCCACTGCTGCTGCCCCCAACACACCAGCGCCGCGGTCTTCCCACCCGCAGTGCCCCATGCTGCTGTGACCAGCGGGGGGCCCCGGCGTGCACCAGGCACAGCGGGAGCCGGACACTCTTCGCGCCCGCCTGGAAGAGCCACTCACGAGTTGGCGTGGAGATAGTCCAGCCTCAGCTCCGCCCTGCGCAGAGCCCCGTAGCGCTCGCCCGAGGCCATCGCCGCCGCCGCCTGAGCCAGCCCGGGTGGGAGAAGCCGCGCCCCCTAGTGGCCGCACGGGACTGCGACCAGGCGCTTGGGGCGGGGCCCTGGTGCGCGGGAGGCGGCCCCTGGCGGCGGCAGCGCGCAACGCAACCCCAGCGCCTGAGCGGGGGCGAAGGGAGCTGAACGTTCTGCTCCAAGTGACCGCTCCCCTGGGGCAGGACCCCGGGCAGAGCCGCGTTTTGCAAGCCAGAGCCTGGCCAAGTGCAACAGGAAAGGGGAAATCCCCTACTAAAGAGAGAGAGCAGAGCTGAACTCCACTCACACGCTTAGGGACAGTGGCGGAGCTAATAAGGGGCAGGGGATGACCCAGCCCCCCCCAATGGGCACCTACAGAACCCCCACAGCACCCACTGCCTCAGCCCCTTGCATCCCCCTAGCCACCCAGAACCTGCATGTCCCACCTCTCTCAGGCACCCACCAGCCTGCCTCCTGCAGCCCCAAACATCCTTCTCCCCTTAGTCCCTTGCATCCTCCCAGAACCCACCAGCTCTCCTGGGGCATTGATCACTCCCAGCCCTTTTTACAGAGCCCCTGGCACCACGCATAACAGTCTCCTACACAAAGCCTCTTGCCCATCCCTCAGTCATGCAACACTCATAATGCTTTCACAGAGCCCCCTTTTGAGTCCCACTTGCAGTTAATCTAGAATGCTTAAGCCTTAAATCCTGTCACAGTATATTTAAAAGGGGGAATTGTTTGCAGTAAAACAGTCAGAATTGCCCTTTTGAATAAAAGGACCTATCTTTTCATCCATGCAGAAGGATCCTGCATTCATTTTATTTAACATTCGGTTTTAATTTTTTTAAAATGCCAATGAACTGCTTCAGTAGCTTTCCTAAAGTTTATCACGTCTGTCAAAGTAATTTTTCTTTTTAGCTTTTATATTTTTGGATTTTTATTTCAAATGGCATGTTATAACAACATTCAAAAGTATGGCATTTAAAACAGACTCCACTAAAATTTGAATAAAACCAATATTGCAGTGTGACCCAGAATTCTTATGTAGTTCATATGTTAACCATGTGTTCCAAAAAATAAGAAAAAGAAACAAGGAGAGAGGAAATCTTTCATTAAAACGTGTTCTTGCCAACAATTCTGTGAAGCTTTACTAAATATTCTGTGAAGCTTTACCAAATATCAAAACATTGCAATCCAATGCATTTAAGTTTGTTGTCGATTATACTTCTGCTGTTTACGCAAATATGAAGGGATTGCTCCTGTTGAAGTCAGTGACTTCAATAGCAGTGGAGTCAGGCATAAAACCTAGAAAGTAGCATGGAGGTGGGGGTGTCTTTGTACGAAGTGATGATGGCGACCAACAGAAAACAAATCACCAAGTTGACCAAACTCTGATAATACAGGCTATGAAGCTGCTAAGCAATTTTTTTTTTTTTTTTTTTTTTTGCACCATGGGGACTTATCATGGCAATTGGCAATGCTGTTCAAGTATATTATGTCATTGACAAAAGGAGACATATTACACGAATTTTCACATCAGGCTGGAGAGCGAGCCTGCCCTGCACTTACTCCACAGTGGAAGCTCCTGTCCCGCAAAACTGGGCCCAGCTCCCCGCTCTGCACATTGTGACATGGCACATGGGGTCATATGGCACTGTGACGCCATATGCCATGTTGCAATGCCACTCAGATGAAAATTGCTACTATAATACGTATAAAACCCCAAGGATTACTAATGCACTTAATGTCAAGAACCTGTCTCACTTGAAATTCTATTTCTAGTCCAGCTTGGAGCAAGTCTAATTGACAAGATGCAAAAAAAATTCTGCCAGCACCCAACAACACAGCCAGTGCTAAGGCTCTCAAAGTTAACACCATTTCAGTCAATCCATTGTTAGTAATGTTGGGAATTTTGTTCACAGGTTTCCCTGGTGTAGACGAGGGATTTGAAGTGGAATTCGAAGATTCCAAGTGGAATCTACAGGTATCTCCAAGTTCAGGGCAGGATTCTGCAAAGTCTTGGGTGCTCTATTGGCACAGAATCCCCAATTGGTGTCAACATGCCCCTTTTAAGTCAGTGTCAAAGCAGCACCCAACTTCAGTTGTGCAGGAGGGCACACAACACATCACAAGATCAAGCTCTCAAGACTAATTTTAAAAAAGAGTGGGTAACTCTAACATTGCTGTAGTATGCCGCGAGCCCCACAATGTGGATTTGTATTTTATTCTCTTATTGTACGCTTTGATATTGGATCCTATTAATTTGAATGCTTAAACAGTGATTGGAAATGTGGGTTTGTTGAAAAAAGGGAAAATAAATTAAACAGATCATAAGTGTGGCGCATTTATTGGGATTGCATATACCTGGATGTTTACAGTACAAACTGGACAGCCTGACTGGGCCAAATGACTATTGATTTTCCCGTTAATGAGGCACTCCAACTCTTCAATTCACAGCAGCAGAATCTGAACATGAAAACAAAAGTTAAAGTCCATTTTCATTTGGAAGATGGATTAGAATCAAACATTCATTTTCATAGTTATGGATCATGTTTTCCAAACGTGCTCAGTGACTTGGGGTGTTTCAAATTTTCAGTGCCCAAATGGGGACATCTTAAAAGTGCCAACATTTAGGGGGTGGAGTGCCCACCCCCAGCAGGCCCTATAAAGATTCAAGCTTTAACAACCCTTCCAATACACTAACATAAAATAGTTATTTGATTTATTCCTCTTATGCACCATCCATATGTTGCTTATTTTCTTGATGGTAGGCTCCAATGGGTAGGGAGTGACTTCTTTGTATTTGCAAAGTATCTGGCACAGTGCTCCCCCCACATCCAGACTGGGGCCTCTGGTCACTACTCTAACAAATCAACACAACGTTACATGGTGCATTTTTACCCCCGCTATTCTCTTGGTATTTCCTGGTTGCACAAATGAGTGAGTAGTGCCCTTTAATTTGTAGTTCATCCTCATGAGCACCGCTTGTACATTTTTACATGTTAGTTTAATTTATAATTATTATAGTCGGGTTTAAATGTCAGTAAGAACTGAACTTGATGTGTCTCTCTGGTTTCCACACTGCAGCATTCTCTGTGATGCATCCCCTCCTTTCAACAGTGAACGCGGGCTGCTGCAGTGTAGAAGATGTACAGAGTTTAAAATTAAGCTGATCTTAAAAGAACAGCTGTCTCCTCAGCACATGCCTCTGGCGCCCTTTACTGCCAAAGGAAGACTAAGCTCCTCAGTTATGAACATTTGGTGCCCATACGCCCATCTCTTCCCCAACACAGAGGGCTGCACTTGTGGATCCTGGCCAGAGAGACTTAGAACATGGTGGGAGAAGTGAAGATCTGCCTATGCCACATGTTTCCCTTTCCTGTGTGGCAGAAAACTTGCTACAGGGACATTATATCCAAGTTGAAAGGACATAGGGCGGGTCACATTTTGGTAGCTGTCCCTCACCCACCCACAGGCACATAGAGTATACTCAAGCATTGAAAGCGGGAGCTGGGCTATCTAGCAAGCCCTATGAGGGCAGCAGAGCTGAGTTGTAATTTCAGAGGGCCAAAGGTTTAGAGGAGGAACAAAACAGTTTATTTTGATATTGTTTTAAATGTTAGAGTTGGGTTAAACATGCAAATGACTTAAAAACAGCCAGACTCAACCAATCCTCTTCTCCTTCCTCAGCTAAAGGCTGGGAAAGTTATGGCTCCAGCGGCAGCCTATAAAGTATGTCTTTGCTCCAGTCTTCCAGCAAAAGGTAATGAATCGGAGACGTGAGTGGTCTGATTCTCCATTGTAAGCCACCTTGTGCCATCATGTACACCAGAGAAAAATGAGGGCAGAGTGACTATAAAAAGCTACCAAACCAGCAAGCAATATTTATATTCACTTGGCATTGGTGAAAGTGACTGCAGAAACAGGTCCGATATTTCCAATGGGAAAAAAACAAGCAGATTTGTTTTTGAAGAGATCAACAATTTTGAGCCACAGTTATATATCATAAGAATTCAATACAGGGCAACAATAGTTTCTTTTGCAGGTCACCTTTAAGACTGCCCTTTCTCCTAGGAAGATAGCAGAAAGAGGATGAGACAACTCTACAGTTAGTGTTGTTTATAGAAACTTAGCAACACAATTTACTTAATTTGGGTTCCACTCTCTACCCACCTCTGGTTACAATTATGAGTGGTTTTTACTTATGATGCAGTACATATATTCTAATCTCAATTCTTTAAGTTTTCCATTCAGGCCCAGAAGTTGGGGTGAAAATGCTGTCCTGGCTGGGCAAATCAAAAACTATGACTACTCAAAATAAGCAGGCTAACCTAAAATGTGACACTATTCTCAGTGCTAGAAGCTATAAAATTCACATAAATGGCTCAACCTCCTCATGATAAACACTTAATGGTATAAGAATAACTTTTCTGTGAAGAATTTTAAAAGTGTCATGCTTTTCAAGCAGGAGCGAATGCTAGTCCTGTTAGCTATTATTCACAATAAACGATCACCATAGCTCTTAATTTGATCCTATGCACAGCACACACGCTCATCCATTTGTACTGTCGCCTGAGAAAAATAGGTAATAATGAGCTCCCATGTTACGTGCTATAGGAGATATTTGAAAGCAGACAAGCCATCAGTATACATTTAAACATTCTAAACACGCTGAGGGTTGCTTTTAAGGGTTTGTCTTCACTGCAGTGTTAGATCAGGATAGAACTTGAGTATTGGCCCCAGCCTGACTCCTGCCCACGCATAAGAATCTCTAGCTTGAGTTAAGTGGTGCTTTAAGCTCATACTAGATGGCCCATCAGAGGGCTGTTGAAGCTCAAGTGCTGCTGAGTTAGTAAGCTACAGTCAACTTGAATTCTGGGAGACCCCCAACACCTTCCCAAAATTCCCAACCCGGGGGTATTTGTTGTAGTTTCCCCCTGCCTTATAACTGGAAGGTCTCCACACTGTATCAATACCTCACTTTGATGGTTGAAACCCGTCTTGCACATGGTTCTCTGCCCCATAGCATTTGTTCTAGCTCTGCTATTGCATTTGTTCAGTAAGATGTCAACTAAGAGGGGGGACACTTCTAACCAATGTGTGCTAGCATGGGTCAGGCTGACACTCAGCTGCTTGTTCAGTTTTGCCATGGTGGTTATGGTTAGGGGTGGGGGATATGATAAAAGAAGCTTGTCATTCCTTGGGTTGAACCAATCTGTACAAGGAGATGTGTGGGGGAGGGTGGGCAAACTAAGACTCTGAGAGGCTTCATATTTGTGAATCACAGATGGAAATCAAGTAGGTTGTCATGCAGATCATTTGCAGCTGATATTGGATTGGGTCACAAATTACTGCTGGTGTCAATGAAGATGAAAACAACCGAAAAACATGCCAGGAACTAAGATTTATTACGAGGACAAATTGAAAGAGCCAGGTAGTAGGAAAGAATAGAAAGAAGCCACAAAGAAAAACATCACTTCTTTGATGAAAGAAGAAATGGACATAGAAGAGATATGAAAGAGTGTAAAAAATTGGATTATGTGAGTGGCTGAATAAGCAATGGAATGAATGTTTTGAAGAGCTGTACAACATGCAGAACACAAGTAGATGAAAAGGACCTGGAGAAGTTTTCCAGTACGAACAAGGGAGAGCCAGAATTCTTAGAAGTAGTAAGGATCTCTATAGACAGTTTGAAAAAGAAAAAGGCGCTGGGAAGTGAGAACATAACCACAAAGCTGCTGCAAGCAAGTGAGGAACACATGATAAAGGTGATGCACGAGCTATTCAACAACATTTACAAACAAGAGCAAAGGCTGAGCAAATGAGGGAAAGCAATAGCAGCACCGATCTTAGGGGGGGAAATGGGAGACAAGAGCAAATGTAAGAACTACACTGGAGTCAACTTACACAGTTTGCTGCAAAAAGCATTCACCAAGACATTGCAGAGAAGAAGGAAGAAGGAAGGGGAAGCAGTGGCTGCAGCAGAACAGGCAGATTTATACTAGGATGAAGTACAATAGATCAGCTATTTGTGATAAGACTGATCTTGAAGAAGTACACAGACTACAATCGAGCTTGCTAAAACAACTTTATAGACATCAAACAGCTTTTTGGTCGCATCGAGCAGAAAGGTTGTGGCAACTTTTGAGATTATATGGCATCCTCAAGAAACTGATTAAACTAATAGAAAACATATACAGCATGCCAATGAGTGTGGTTAGAGTATACAAGAAGTTGACAAAAAGATGACTGTAGGAGTGAGACAAGGACGCACGCTAGCACTAGATTTGCTCAACTTTGTACTGGAAGCAGTAATGGCTAAAGCACTGAGAGATGAAATGGAAGGAGTCATGCTATGTGGGAGGACAGTGCTGAGCTGGAATTGATATGCAAACTAGACACAAGCAACTCCGGTTTGAATAAGGACTGGGAATGGCTGAGCCATTACAAACATTGAATCTATCTCCCCTTGTAAGTATGCTCACACTTCTTATCAAACTGTCTGTACTGGGCTAGCTTGATTATCACTTCAAAAGTTTTTTTTTTTTCTCTTAATTAATTGGCCTCTCAGAGTTCGTAAGACAACTCCCACCTGTTTATGCTCTCTGTATGTGTGTATATATATCTCCTCAATATATGTTCCATTCTATATGCATCCGAAGAAGTGGGCTGTAGTCCACAAAAGCTTATGCTCTAATAAATTTGTTAGTCTCTAAGGTGCCACAAGTACTCCTGTTCTTCTTTTTGCGGATACAGACTAACACGGCTGCTACTCTGAAAATTGTCCTCAATATCACAGATGATATTGACCTCTTAGCACTGACCAAGGAGGCTCTACAGAGAGTAACTAATAAGAAAACTGGGAATGCAGAAAATTACGACTGAAGACGAGCATGGAGAAGAATCAGAAGAAAAGAGGAAAAGGTAAAATCAGAGACAAAGAACTAGAACAAGTGGAAAAAATGTGTATACCTTGACTAGTATACAAGAAAGGAAATTGTGAAGAAGACATAAAAAGAAGAATCAGACTAGTTACTGTGGCCTTCAGAAAACTTGTCAAGACTGGAAGGATAAGGACATTTTGATAATGAAAGTCAGCATATATGAGGCAACTGTAATGCATGGGTCGGAATGTTGGAATATGAGGAAACCTGATGAATGAAAAATACTGACTACAGTAATGACCTGGCTGTGGGGAACACAGAATTTCAAGACTGCAGAAAATAGTGATAAGAAAATGGTTAGGTGTCATGGAATGCTCTCACTACTAGGGTGTCTCATCCTGGATGGTCTGGGGATTAGCTCTGCCAGTCTGACACCTCTTCCTGCAGCTCATTGACATGCCCTGCCATGCCTCTTTCTCTCTCTACAATTCACGGTGCGCTCTCTTTGTGGCTTGGGCCTCTGGCCAGGTTACTGTAGTTTTCCTCTTCTGGGGGTGTATGTACCAAAGTCTCTCTGTACCGACTGTCCCAGGCAGTCATCCAATTCACTGTCCCTCAATGGTGCCACTTCCCCTGTTGTTGGTAAGGGAACCAAAGCCTGTTTACTTCTTTGGGCTTCAGCCCAATGACTCTAAAACCAGCAGCTAAGGTTTGCACTGTCCCACACCTTGCTGCTCTTTTGCTGGGCTGCTTCCTACATTGCCTCTGTCAGGCTTCTTTGCCACACTCCTCTGGGCATGCCCTGCCTTCTGGGCCAAGCTCCCTTCTCTTTCCCTAGCTTGAGAGAGAGGGACAGCAGATTGCCTCACTGCAGCCCTCTGTGCCCTCAGCTACCTGGTTTTATATAAGCCCCATCTGTTCCTATCCAGGTGAGCCAATGCTAATGAACATTTTTATCAATGACCTAGAAGTTAAAGTTTGCAGATGACACTAAATCTGGGGGAGTGGTAAGTAATGAAGAGGAGAGCTCACTGACCCCTATATAGATCTGGACTGCTTGCTAAGTTGGGTGTAAGCAAACAATATGCATTTTAATATGGCAAAATGTAACTGTTTACGTCTAGGAACAAAGAATGAAGACTATACTTACAGGATGGGGGACTGTATCCTGGATTGCAGTGACTCTGAAGAAGATTTGGGTTTGTGGTGGATAATCAGCTGAACATGAGCTCCCAGTGCGACACTGTTGCTAAAAGGGTTAATGCGATCCTTGGACTCAAAGAGGGCAATCTCAAGGAGGAGTGCAGAGTTATTTCACCTGTTTTTGGCACTGGTGCAGCTACTGCTGGAATACCGTGTCCAGTTCCGGTGTTCACAATTCATAAAGGATGTTGATAAATGGGAAGAGAGTTCAGAGAAGAGCCATGAGAGTGATTAAAGATTAGAAAACCTGCCTTGTGATGGACTCAAGGAACTCAATCTGCATAGCTTAACAAAGAGTTTAACAGTCTGTAAGCTACATTGGGACCAAATATTTAATCATGGGCTCTTCAGTCCAGCAGAGAAGGGTATAACACCATCCAATGGCTGGAAGCTGAAGCTAGACAAATTCAGACTGGAAATAAGGTGTACATTTTAAACTACTATGGTAATTAATTAAGTTTGGATGTTTTTCTAAAAGATCTGTTCTAGGAATTATTTTGGGGAAGTTCTATGGTCTCTGTTATAGGGGAAGTCAGACAGGATGATCACAATGGTCCCCTCTGGCCTTGAAATCTATGAAAAATATTAAACTGAAGAGCAGACCCTTGCCATGTGCTACATTTACAGAATGAGCTTGATGTGCTATTTCATGTTACCAAATTACATTTATGTGTACATGTAAAAAATAACTGTTGGGGCATATTAGAAGCCCAGCTCACAAAGTCCAAAGGGTACGAAGAGATGCACGTAAGACAAATCTGAACTAAGCACTGTACCCTGCCCTCTGTCTGCACCGACTGCTTACACGTAGCTGGTGAATGATTTATAAACCTAAAGATAGCAAAGTACAAAACTGCATGAATATCCACAGTTAATCAAGAAGAATGTTTTCCAGACTACACTTGATGTCTCTTAAAATGGTTCAAGTTGCTGTGTCAGTTCTGCTGCTTACAGGTAAGCACTTGCTACTGTTATTCTGTCATTGTCTTATTTCATATGAAGGAGTTAGACAGGAGAAGTGGTACTGCAGGCATAGCAGTACTAAAGCGGAGGTGTTCTAAAAGACTGAAGGGTACAGCAGAAAGAGCATGGGCTAGTGGCTTGAGCACAAGACTAGGTAACAGGAACTCTGAGTCAAAATCCTGACCGTGCTCCTTGTCTATGGCTTTAGGCTAATCATTTAGCCTCTCTCCTCTTTCCCATCTTTAAAACAGGGATAATACTGCTTACGTAGGTGGAAGAGGTTTTCTGAGGACGAATGAGTGGTTTGTGAAATGCTAAATGCTTATTATTTTTAAAAATAATTCTGTAAACTTTATTCTTACCTTACCTTATTGCTAGTTATTGAGAAAACAAATAGCTCATATGCATGCATGGTCCAAATTGACATAAGAAGCTCATGATTTTTCAAACAACTTAGGGCACCTAATTTTCAGAGGGCAGATACTCACCTCTTTCTGAATGTTAGACCCTTGAAAGGTATCTGAAATTGGGCACCCACAGTTGCTAATCATTTTTGAAAATGTCTGAAGTTGAACTGTAGTTGCAGTGAAATGTCACTTGGCTAAGAGAATGCACTTTTCAGCTAAACCCAGACTAGTACCGTAAGTATCGTACATGCTTTAAGACTGGTGTGTTCTACAGTCGGTAACCAGATATAACAGTAGAGATTTATGCTAATCCCTTACATAAAGAGGTGTTCCCCTGCATGTGAATGTATTAACTGCCACACCAAGTATTTTTGAAAGTGTTGATCCAGGGACCCCATGCAACCGACTGTATCTAATGACAATAAAGAAACTGTGCCATTGTGACTTGTCCCAACTTAACCAAAACATAACACTTAGGAAACATCAGCTAATTAATCATCTCATGACTCATGAACTAAATAATCTTACACAGATTGGGAAAACAGAAGCAGACGTGACATTTCCCCACGGTTACACAGGAATCTGTGTCAGAGATGAGATTAGAACTCAGATGTTCCTGGGTTCCAGACTTGGGCTGAGACCAATTTTTCTTCTTGAAAGGCCTAGAGAGACATGCCAAACATCTGACAGAGGGGGAGCAATAATTTAAAACAAGATTTGTGGTGAAGGGGAAACCTGTTACAGAGTGAGACTATTGATTAACTCCTCCCACTGCTGTTTTGGCCAAGCCCCTTGTCCCTCCTAAAAGCCCCTTGGATGCATGGACTTACGGAAGCAGTGCTCCATAGGGAGGGGAACAGGAGGACTATCCGGCATGTCCCCCATCCCTAGTGGATATGTTGGCAATGTTGCGACTCTCTCTGCATGTGAGGTGTGGGGAGGGGCACCTAGAGTCCTTGCTTTCCAAGTTTTGATAGGACCTCACCCATTCACTTGTCTGGTCTGCTCTGCACTTAGTCCTCATCTTAATCAAACTTTACAACAGGTGTTGGTTGAGTTGAGGGACTTAGACCTTTCATGGGTGCTATTCCCTCTACCTGCACTACACTTACCCTTATTAAAGCCCACCACAAAACCTACTTTCAGTTTAGCTCAAGATTATTGAACAATAAAGTATTGTGATATTAATTTTTGAGAAATGCTGTTTCTCCCTTTCTCATTTTCCTTTCCATCTTTCACAACCCCCTTACTTGTGCTCTTTTCAAGCTTTCCTTACAACTAATATTAATAGGCTCTTACAGCCTCTTTTGATCATTGGTTATGGGCAGTTCAGCCATTCATTAGCTACAAAGGGTCTTTCAGTAAAAATCAAGGCAGTGGGGATTAAAACATGACCCACAGGATCTGCGAGTTAGAACCTTACACTTCACCATCCTTCCAAATGACTTTCAGCAGCACCAGTCTCCCTCCCCCACTTCGGGAAGTGTGTTATATAGTGATTGAAGCCTTGGTCTAGTCTTGGTTCTACCACAGAGTTATTGTGGGACCTGATGCTGGAAAAATCAAGAATAGGACAAAAGTAAATGAGGCTGTCATAGTTAGAACTATAAAGGCAAACAAGTAGGGCCACATATTTGAAATTTGAGTACCTTTAGCCAGGTTTAGTTACCTAACAAGAAATGGCCAGTATTTCGGAGCTGCTGAGTATCCACAGCTCCAAGTGAATTATTTGGTTATTTGGATTCTTCAATATTGATATAAGTGCCTACAGCCAAATAAAAATATTTTGGCCTCGGTTTATATTGTATGAGGCTTATATTTCAAATGTTTACAAGTTACCAAGTTTACAATAAGTCAGATCCAAAACTTAGTTTGATATCTTTTGACTTGATCAATGATCTCAAATCACAACTTATGACATAGGGTGCATAACATGCAACTCAAAGGCAGGCTGTGGAATCCTAAAATGCACCCCATAGCAACCCTCTTCCTGTACCTGAAAAGGGTCATGTCCAATCAGCAAGTTTTGATCTCCGTGAAGTTTCACGTGATGGCTCATAGTTAATGTAGAGGAGCTAAACTCTTACGAAAGCAGCAATTTCTATATTTCTCCAAAGGGCTCATTATATTGCTCCCAGCCTTCAGAAGCTCTCCGAGGAATTGACAATGACTACAGATAAGAATCAAATCCAGATTTCTCTTGACTCTGCAGATCATTATCAAACCCCCCATCTCATGTTTGTCATGCATGTGTCTAGCACAAGATTAGGACAACTGAAACAGATTTCAAATCACAATGGGTTTGAAGCTGCAAAATTCTGGTCCATGTTCTTGAATCTTCAGTACATTTGTGTGTGTGTGTGTGTGGGGGGGGGGGGACGCAATATTTGAAGCTGAGATTCTGATATGGTTTTGGCTCATTTCTAACTTTAGGGAATAACCCTAAGCAGCAGCTTTCAGTTTACCTTTTCAAAGTACTCAACACGTCAGCATCAGCAACGTTAACAGGACCAAAGGGTCAGAGGTTGAGAGTTCAGCTGTTGTAATCCAGGCAGTGCTAGCTTGAATATCTGATATCACAGAGAAGTCTGCTTTTTAAATCTGACATTCTGACCAGGCACATTCAAAGCTGATGGTTAAAAGAAATATTTCGCAAAAAGAGAAGGATTGGCTCCATAGCAAGTGCAGACTTTACAGATTTTAAAGTTCTACTGCTGCACATAACTACTTATGGGTTTTGAAATAATGGCAGACATGCAAAAACAAGGGGAAAAATCAGAAAATAAGGGAAGAAAAAGTAGCTTTATTTGCTAATGTGCATGGAAACCAATTACTGAAACATTGCTACCCACTGACACATTGCTTTAAAGATTAAAACGTATGGGGTAAATATCAATGGTCAAAATAAATCCTAGACTTCAGTGGAGTTGCACAAGGGATAGATATAGTCCCAGTTGTCAAAGCTTGCCAATTAGTAGTGAAATACTAGTGCTGACTTAAGATCTGGGAGCTGCATCCTATATAGTCAAGATTTTCAAGAGTGGGTAAAGTTTGGATCCCAGGTCCATAATTAGACCTGGATATAGATGGCGATTTTTCCATGAGTGTTAAGCACACAGCAGCTCCAATTGCTCAGCACTTCAGAAAAATCACACCTCTATATAGGTGTGTAACAAGGCTCAGGAGTTGAACTTTAAGCACCTATTCTTAAGTCTTTTCTTTTATTACTATAGTTGTACTGGGATCCTTGTAGCCTGGAGTTCCACCAGGTGAACAAAAGGAACTCTCCTTTGTGCACTCCTGGGATTTGTGCTCAACTGGCAATCGTTATCTGAAATCTATCCTTGTGCAGCAGATTTAAAGTCCCACTCAGGACTTGTGTTAAGGGTTTAAACACAAGTTAAACTAAGAGCTACACTCAAGTTAATTTTACTCTCTTTGCATATTTGACCTGCCTCAGTTCATTCCATCCTAGTATTTAAATCCAATTAATTTTCCTTTCCACAGCCAAGTTTTGACCTTCCAGGCTGGATTGAGTACACATTCACTAATTGAACAGAGATGACAAGAGTCAATCAGATTCTCTTGTGACAGACTGTGCTCTTATGTTCACCACTTTTACAAAGCTATGATAAATTTTGTACCAAGTATGCCTTGTGAGGTATCATTTGAAAACTCATCATTCACTGATCAGTATTGTCCTGGTAAAATATGTGTGGCAACATTATACGTAACATTGATGATGTTACTAAGGCATATTCCAAATCTGGGGAAGCAGCCCAAACCAATTCCTCCGAGACAAAAGGAAAAGTGATGCCTCAGCCACGTGTCAACAGAATCAAATGGACTATCACCTAGGTAAATGGCCATTATTTGGCAGGAAGAATGGTATGAACCAGACATTTACATCTTGGCAAGAGAACAGCTGGGGGTTCCTGTGTGAACAGATTGGCTACTCCGAAACCCAGCTGGAGATGATTCTCAAAGCAGAGGAAAAGAAATAAAAATGAGAAACAGAGGACACAAATAATCTCTTTCCCCTCATCTCCACGTATGGCATCAACAACATTTGAAAGACAAAAGGAGCATCACTGAACTGGGGGAGGGGTCCTGGCTGAAAGATCCAGCCAGACTTCTGTAAATATGTGGTGAAAGAAACCTTGTAGCTTTAAATTCACTTAGCTTGTTAAGTTAGGTATTAGTTTGTGTTCTACCTTTTATTTCTTTGTAATCAATTCTGATTTTTATGGCTCATTACTTGTAATCACTTAAAATCCATTTTTCTATTGTTAGATAAACTTGGTTTATCTAAACCTGTGTGTGTTTGGATTGTAGTGTTTGGGAACCTCCTCTTGAGAAAGCAGGATTTGTGCATATCATTTTCTGTTAATGAAATGATGGACTTTCTATGCGCTTGTATTGTCCAGAAGGAAAGAGCTGTACAAGGACGTATATTTTTGGGGACAAGTGTGAGACTGGGAATTTGTTGATATCACTTTGCAATACAGTTCAGGAGTGGCTGGCTAGAAGCACTCATGTAACTCAGCTGGGAGTAATTTCCATGCTAGAGGCTGTGTGTGACAAAGGCCAAGAGTGGCAGCTCTCACAGCGAAGCAGTGTAAAAGACACCCCAGGTTGGAGAATTGAGGGGACACAGCTTTTCAGCAGTCCAGATTGTACCCTGGGGAATGTCACATTTCTTCACGGTCAAATTTAATCTTGTGCCAGCTTTCACTAACCCACAATGAGATGCTCTGAAGACACTGGGACAATAGTGATAACTATTGTTTATATCTCCAGGGAAGACCAAACTCTCTGCCTCAGACAGTGATTATAAAACCTAAGCCACCAAGCATGATTTGATGACTTCAATAAGATTCATTTTAGGTGTGGGAATATTTAGTGAAGTCTTCCAAAACATGAGTGATATATGCAGGGAATCAAACATTCAACTTGGTAAAAGCTGCTGTAATCCTCACAGCAGCTCACTCCTCAAAGATGTTCCTTTTATCTTCCCCTTCTGGCCATGACTCTATATTATTCTTACATAATATTTTCATCCTGAGGGAAAAAAGAAACAGTAACAGAGTAAAAACGTACATATCTAACATTGTTTGACCTTCTTACTACTGACTTATCTTTGTTTCACTGGAACTTTCAATATTCGGTATCCCTAAGGATACTATTATGCACTGTGAGCAATTTCATTGACTCCTATCCATCACACTTGCTCCGTCTAACTATGTCCAGTCTCACAGTTGGATGCTTCAACATTTTGCTCTTCTAATTTTGGGGCAAGTATGCTGCTAGATTTGGAATTGCATACAGCAGAAAGTTCTTAGGTAAGACTTGCATCTATAAAATACTTATTTGAAGATTATAAATTATTTTACAAACATTAATCAAGCTGTTCAACAAGAAGAGAGGAATTACACCCATTTTACAGAAGCACAAATTGAGGCATAGGTTAGGGAACATGTCTTAAGATCATACAGGACGTTAGGAGGCAGAATGGGTATGGAAACCAGATCTTCTGACTCCCAATTCTGTGTCTGAACCACAAGACCATCTTTTCTCTTTGTTTTAACAGCACTGTGTGCAGTTGCCTGTTTACAAACAGTCAAAAAGTTCCTTTTGTGTATGTAATTTCTCAGTAAAATGCCCCACTCATTCTTGCACAGGTTAATTCTGCATGAGAAAATGAGAATACATTTCTCATGGAATGGCATTTTCCATTGGCTATTGGTGCAGTCCAAGAAGAATATGTATCCATTAAAATTTAATCTAATACCTTTAAAACATAGAAATTGCCACCAATGGAGTCAAGATAAAACCTCACTGCCCCACAAAGTAGATATTATATGCTAATTTTTTGAAGAGAAAAATTACAGCTACTCTGTTTATGCTTTTTATTGTAACTCACCAAGAAGTCACAAATCCAAAGTACTCTTCGGCAACAAAACTTAAGCAACATCAGTGATCCCAACTAACTACATTTTTTTCAATGAAAAAGGTTAAGTCTTATGATAGCAATGCACATTATGGTGTTTATTTTTGACCAAAGTTCAAGTATCTCACCACAGAATAGTAATGACGTTTGCAAAATATGTTCAATATTAAAAAAAATAAAAATAAAAATATATGCCTAGATAGAAGTTCATATAAGTTGACTAAGAAATATTACATTCTTGGTAAAAGAGGCTTGTTTGAATCTCTTGAACTCTGGAACAGCCATGTATTACTTGCATGCACAGAGGCAGAAAATATTTTTCTGTGGAATTTTTCTTGCTTTCAGAAACCCAGGAATAATTAGCTATTTCGTAGTCACCTAAGAAACAGCATTTTATGCTTAAAACTGAGACAATTTGCCATGGAATATGCATTAGTTCATCTGCATAGTTGGTTCAATTGAAGAGTAGTTTTATTTGAAGATGACTGAATTTCTGCTTCCTGTTTCTAATCATGTTAACCTACAGTTTGAGCAAGCAAAGTATAAGAAGCATATCAAACGTTGGCTAGAAGACCTGTTAGGACATCTAGTCCATCTTTCTGGCAAAGCAAAATTGTTTGCTCTAACATTACTACTATTTTACATTTATATTCCAATATCTGAAGATCAGAGCCAGATGGGGCCCCATTTTGCTAGCCTCTGTATGAACAACGACATTTTCTCTTCAATTTTCCAGTCTAGTTTTCAAGCGCTTTTTGGCTCTGAAAAGCAGCAGCATTGTAAATATAAGCAGCAGTTTCACTCTACAAATCTGTTCCCTGTACATGGTCTTGCTAGTGACAAAAGAAGGTTTTTATTCCAGTTAGCCCAGCAGAACTGACACTGCTGGGTTAACTTGGAGGGAGTGAGCTGGATTCTATCCATTATTGTGCATAATCAACATAAGGGTTTACTAAGTTCAAATCAGTTTCCCTGTACAAATTCAGTAGAAGCCATGGAGTTGGATAGAGGTCAGTGATTCCATAGTTTGGCCTGCAGAACTCCTATTACTGGATGCAATGTGCAAAGAGTACAGAACTCTGCTTGAATCTATAGTCTTGTGTACACACAGAAGTTGCACCAGTTTAATATAAAGTGTTATTTTAAACCAATTTAGCTAAAATGGGGGCAATCCTGTGTATGGACACACTTATTTCAGTTTGAGTGACTTTTTTATTTCAGTTTTTAAACCAAGAGTGTCCACACAAGTTTGTACCAGTTTAACTACACTGGTTTAAAATAACACTTTAAATTAAACTGCAACTTTTTTGTATACACAAGCCATAAGATCTGAAGTTAAGGTTGCAGAGGGAAAGGGAAAACCTTTTACTATACTAAGGCTGGGTCTACACTACCCACCTGAATCGGCGGGTAGAAATCGACCTCTCGGGGATCGATTTATCGCGTCCCGTTGGGACGCGACAATCGATCCCCGAATCGACGCTCTTACTCCACCAGCGGAGGTGGGAGTAAGCGCCGTCGACGGGAAGCCGCAGAGGTCGATTTTGCCGCCGTCCTCACAGCGGGGTAAGTCAGCTGCGATACGTCGAATTCAGCTACGCTATTCACGTAGCTGAATTTGCGTATCTTAAATCGACTCCCCCCTGTAGTGTAGATGTAGCCTTAGGGTATGTCTACTCTACAGCAGCACAGCTACAACACTGAAGCTGTACCACTCTAGTGTAGACGCGTCCCACATCAATGGAAAGAGTTTTTCCATCTATGTAGTTAATACATCTCTTCAATAGGTGGGAGCTAGTTCAATGGAAGAATTCTTTCATGGACCTAGCTGCATCTACAGTGGGGGTTAGTGTCAGAAACTGATGGGGATGGTCAGAGCCATGGCAGTTGGGCCTATGGTTGGAACCAGGGTTTAGAGCCGGAATCAGGAGTCCAGAGTGGGGCTGGAACAAGACCAGAGTAAGAGCAAAGCTGGAGCAGGTTAAGGCATGTGGAGTCTGTTACCACTATCAGGCAGGGGAGAGTTCGAAGCCTTGAAGTGACATTGAGCAGACTGAGCTGCTCTTTCTCCTGTGAGGCTTATATACCTGCCCTGAGATTCACTAGATCAGCACCTGACTTGTGGATTTGGTCAGAGCCTACCACAAGCATGACTTATCAACACCTGGGGTTTAATCAGGTTCTAGTTCACAGATGACTCCATCAGCTTACAGTTAGGATGACCTAACTCCGTTTCACACAGTACAAAATTTTTCACAGCCCTGAGCAATAGCTAAGTTGAGCTAATTTTTAGATGTAGACCAGACCTAAGGTGGAAATAATGAGACAAATAGAGAACCCCTCTTGTTGAGAGGAATTCTCATTTCATAGAGAAGATGATCTGCATTAGGGAGGGACTGAAAAGTCTCCCCAGAACAAGCTGAGAGCAAAACCAGAAACACAACACCTCTTTGTCTATGAACTAGGCACATTCACCAAGTAGCTTCCATGGAACCACTGATGGAGATCAGGGCCACCCCCGTGACAGACCCCTGCCCATCCTGGACAGTAAGAGTAGAGAACACATGTATTTGCTATAGTACTAATAACTAGAGTAATAAGAGAAAGGGTAGTAGAAGACATGAAAAGGCAGAAGAGGGAAGGAAGGAGGGGCATGGAGGGAGAAGAAGAGTGTTTTGTATTGTCTAGTCTTACAACTTGGACATGTTGTGACATTGGGTAATTCTATTGGCTAGCCTGTGACATGTGTGGTATTTGGAAACAAACAAGCTTTAAATCATTTCTGTTTTTGTACTTTTCATTGTCTATTTTTTAATGAAAATCAATACAAAAATCACACACACACCAAAAAGAAAAGAAAAGGGATAGTAAAGTCTAGATTACTTTTTGCCAGCTATGTTTTATGTTTTGTATTTCTCTCAGAATTGATAATGATCAGTTTAAGCAATTCCCCTTTCTGACTCTCCCTGGTGGACTGTTTATGTTACACACACAATAAAGTGGAATGATTAATTTTTAAATAACTTCTCCCATTTGGATTTAAATGAAAACTTGCAGAAACCCTTCCACAGGAAGTAGGTTTGTAAAATCTTGCTTTTACAAAAACCTAAACTTGTGGTCTAATTTGGATTCAAATATTCCTTTTGAACGAGCTCTAATACATTGGTTTAGGGTTAACATTGTTCTGTGAAGGAATGACTCATGATTACAAATTTATGTGAAGTGTAAGTTCTAAAATAACACACAAACATTATGACATTGCACCACTTCCATTTCAGGTGTATTGGGAGCACCGTTTGTGTCTGAAGAAGAAGCAAATGAGTTTATACGACTTAAAAGGCAAACACCATATTCTCAGAATTATTGGGATCCAAGCAACAGCCAGAATGCATGGGGTGACTCTCTGGCTGAACAGGTATTTTTCTGATAACTTCACACTGTGTAAGAGATTGGAAATATCTATGTTGCCTTCTGATTGCCTGTTTGCAGATATGGTACTGGCTTTTAAAGGGACACCAAAATTCCATTATTACTGAACTCATTCCTGGAAAAGTACTAGGATGAATAGTTCATGGTTACAGTCTCTTATACTATAGTCAATAGCTTCCTTATTCATGCCTCTAAGAATTGTAAAGTTGTTAGATGATGATCTGGCCAGTATTATCTGGCATATTTGCTCTTGCAGTAAAGGGTTTGTAAAGTGAAACTCCCCACCATCAACATCTCGCTACAGACTAATCTTGTTGTGGTAAACTGTGCTAGATTCATAGCCTTGGAAACAGATGGCTTCTAGCCACAGCTATGGCACAGGCAATGCTACTGCAAGTTTACTTTCATCATCCACACCTTCCTTTCGGTCTGGCTTCCAATCTCTGTTGACAATTTTCCTGTACTCCATCACCCAGCCTTGCAATGCAGGTGATCTTCAAATTCTCTTTCCTTCTGCTCCGGGAGCCAAGTTGTTATCAAATCTCATCAGCTCTGAACCAACATCTCTAAAATCTAGGACTTTCCTCTCCATCCTGACTTCTAGGTGATCCCCAGGCCTTCCTCATCTCATGCCTCGAGTACTGACCGCAATCTCCCCTTTTCTGCCTCTCCCAGGGGACTGTATATATGGGGGCCCTACAGGGGACTCTTATTTATAGTAGGGTGGAGGCAAAACTCAATTTAGTACGAAACTCAGAAGTTCGCTTCAGGTTTGCATGTGATTTATTGTGTGTGAATTTGAAACAGCAAGCGATGCTACACTTGTATAATCAGATTCATAAGCTGGTTGCACAGCTTTCCCGTGGGCTGATTTTGCAGGCACCTTTTAATGCATGATTGAAAATGTTCAGAATTAGGATCTATCTGAGTCCTCCTATATAATTATCTGAGCAACTTATGCCATGCTACAAAAGCTACTTGAACATGACTTTCATATCAGGTTAGGTACGGTTCTACCAAAAGACCTATAGTCTACTGAGGTTGTATCAAATCCCGTAACACCAGCCATTTTGTTCTACTTCAGGTTAGTGAATTATGGACGGCTTTGAGAACCAAAACACAATACTACATGGACTTGGGATCTTTTGCCTTTGATCCTGCCACTGCGCGGTGAGTTTTGTCTGAAGACAGTACTTACCTTAACAAAAGGGTGTGCATAAATAATTGATGGAGGAGATAATAGCACTCACAAAAGGATCCTAATGGCATAATATTATACTGTGCTGAGTTTCCCCATGTCTTAATTGCAAGAGATGTGATTAGAAAATAACTCTTTTTTGAAAATTGGAGTGAAAGAGGCTTTACTAATTTTACTGGTTGTTTGAGTTTAAATATGATGAGTCAATGGGTGGTTATCATGATATTGTTAGTCTAATCGAGTTTTAAAATGCATAGAGCTTTTTGTATGGGCTTTGTTTACATTTTGAGAAATAAAATAAACAAAGTGACCTTTGACTTTGGATCTGACACACACCATTCAGATAATGCTGATAGAAAGCAGTCCACCGTAGAAAATGAAAGGAAGGAAGAAGGAACAGTTTTTTCCTGCATAAATTTCAGTAGTGCAATTGTATTCAGTGTAGAATAAAAACATGATGATTGAAATGGAGAAAAAGATAGACATGGAAGTATTTACAGATTGGTAATTACATGCAATAAGTCCAGTGTCTCAAATTGTCATGTGAAAATTTTGAGGAGAATGTTAAGCTGAACACTTCAAATTTGTAGTGATTACAGTAAATGTAAGGAACAGTCTCTAAATAACAATGATGTTTGACATGTATAGTACCACAAAAATAATAGATGCTTTACTTGTACAGATTGCTTTTCAAGGGTAGATGTCACAGCCCCTTACAAAGGAGGTAGTTTTAATCCCCTTTAGGAAAGTGGAGGCACTGAGAAGTGAAGCGATTTGCTCAAGGTCACGGACACAGGAAGGAATATAATCCCTGTCTCCAATTTAGTCATGTGGCCTATCTTCTAGACTTTTTACTATAAAAGACGACATGGGCAGATGTGTTATAGTGGTGGGAAAGAAAAAATGGAGGGTGGGTGGGAATTCTATTGCTCTATTTCCCGTTCTGCCACTATTTTGATGTATCTTCACATGTGTTTGTAACATGTTTAGCACAACTGGACCCCAAGTACTGAATAGGGACAAGTGCTATAAGAAACAAAACACTTTAATTTTTAATAAAAGCTTAAACCCTCCAATATCAGTGCTCAAATCATTAGGAAGAAATCTACTTTGTGGGCAAGCTAGTCATAACTAAAGCTGGCTGAAAAATGGAAATTCCTTCCTTTTCTGCATTTATTTATTTATTTTGGAACAAATTGGAACAAAAAGTCAAAAAACATTTCACAAGAAGGGATTTCCAGAAAGTTCTGTTTAGGGAGAAACAAAACAGAATTTTTGAAGCTTTCCAGCTTCCTTGCAGAAAGGCTCTTGTCAATTTCACTTCCTTCTTGCTGGCAGAAAGCAAAATTGACCAGAGTCTTCCAGAAGGACAAGTGGGGCAGAGTCATTTCAATTTTCCTGATTGGGAAGAAAGAAAAATCGGTTTCCCCTGGAAAACTGAATGTGTGAAAAGGGCCTTTTCTGTTGGAAAATCATTCAGATGGAAAGTTCCTGACTAGCTCTAATCATAAGTAGGGTCCTACCAAATTCAGGGTCCATTTTGGTCAATTTCACTGTCACAGGATTTTAAAATTCATAAATGTAATGATTTCAGCTACTTAAATTTGAAATGTCAGAGTGTTATAATTGTAGGGGTCCTGACCCAAAAAGGATTGGGGAGCGGGTCACAACATTATTGTAGGGGGGGTTGCGGTACTACTACCCTTACTTCTGCGGTGCTGCTGGCGGTGTTGCCTTCAGAGCTGGGCAGCTGGAGAACGGTGACTTCTGACTGGGAGCTGAACTCTGAAGGCAGAGCTGTCACCAGCAGCAGTGCAGAAGAAAGGATGGCATGGTATGGTCATGCTACCCTTAGGGTATGTCTTCACTACCCACTGGATCGGTGGGCAGCAATCGATCCAGCGGGGATCGATTTATCGTGTCAATAGTCTAGACGCGATAAATCGACCCTCAAGCGCTCTCCTGTCGCCTCCTGTATCCAGCTCGGCAAGAGGCGCAGGCAGAGTTGACGGGGCAGCGGCAGCAGTTGACTCACCGCGGTGAAGACACCACAGTAAATTGATCTAAGTACATCGACTTCAGCTACGTTATTCACATAGCTGAAGTTACATAACTTAGATTGATCCTCCCCCCCGGCCTCCAGGACTTAGTCCTGAGCTGGTGCCTGCAGAGCTGGGCCCTCAGTCAGCAGCCACCATTCTCTGGGTGCCCAGAAATAAGGGTGGCATGGTATGCCCCCCTTACTTCTATGCTGCTGCTGGCGGGGCTCTGCCTTCAGAGCTGGGAGCTCAGCAAACAGACACCACTCTCTGGCCATCCAGCTCTGAAGGCAGTGCAGAAGTAAGGGTAGCAATACCATGACCCCCTTAAAATAACCTTGACACTCCCCTGCAACTCCCTATTGTGTCAAGACCCCCAATTTGAGAAACGCTGGTCTTCCCTGTGAAATCTGTACGGTATAAAGTAAGAGCACACAAAAGACCAGATTTCATGGCGGGAGACCAGATTTCAGGGTACGTGATGAGTTTTTCATGGTCATGAATTTGGTAGGACCCTAATCATAATTGTCTACTACTTGCATGCACCTTTGAAGCTTATGATACTGGCTGACGTTCAGCAAGATACAGGACTAGGTACGCCACATGAGTCCAGTGGTATGGCAATTCCTATAAACCTTAAAAGACACACTCTATACAAACAGAAAATACATTGATGGGTCTATGTTATTTGCAGGCAGAACCTATATTTTAGATTGTAAACTCTTTTAAGCATGTTCTCACTGAACTCTTTCTAATGACTTCAATGGATGTTAGTTTTAAACTGTGATCTCTGTAGGGCAGGAATTTAAGTTCATCTCTGTTTAAGTGCCCAGTACACTGCAAATGCTACACAAATTAATGTCTGATGCTTTTAGGTATGCACATGAGAGAACAGATATTGAAATTGTGAATCTCAAGAATATCAATGTATTACTCAAAGTTCCATATTAAATAAAAGACAGCTTTGAATTAATTCAGCAGCACCTTCCTAATATGACTTATTTCTTCTTTTTTAGGGACCACATTAGGTCTTACATGGATATGTTACAGCAATCTGGGGCTCACCTCCAGCAGCAGATAAGAAAACACAACTAAATCTGAGAAGTTTCATGTATCTGCCAATGTACTGTATGGGGGGATCTTTATCCAGGAGTTACATTTTTAGCTATTTGCCTCAACCACATTTACTTTGTCCTGTACCTTATTAAGACATCTAAAGCTGGAACACACACAGTAGCCCCACAAAGTCAATAAAAAGCAAAAGAGGGTCCTGGGGCACCTTTAAGACTAACAAAAGTATTGGGAGCATAAGCTTTCGTGGGCAAGAACCTCACTTCTTCAGATGCAAGCAGACTTGCATCTGAAGAAGTGAGGTTCTTACCCACAAAAGCTTATGCTCCCAATACTTCTGTTAGTCTTAAAGGTGCCACAGGACCCTCTGTTGCTTTTTACAGATTCAGACTAACAAGGCTATCCCTCTGATACAAAGTCAATAGTTTGTATTCATCAAGTAAAAAATGTAATGTTAAATCATGCTAAATTGAACAAAAATGGTGAAGATGACACAGCATCCATAGTGTTTTTTAGTAGGACAGGTTAAAAAATTATTGTTTTTTTCTTTTCTTTTTTGACTAAATGGATTCCCCCTCTTCCCACTCCCACAAAATAGTCCATTTAAATAAATGTTGCAGTTCTGGCAAGTGAAAACTGGATGTTTTTCATTTCTTTAACTAAAGATTTTGGCATTTTTAGTTACTGAAAACTGAAATTTTGGGGTTCAATTTTTTTTGCTAAACCCAAATTTCAAAGGAAATTTTTAAAAAGAAACACTCTCTCCCTCCTCCTTTCGGTGGGGGGTGTGTGTATGAGGGTAGTGAAAATCATGTCAGCTCTAGTTTTCACTGTAGGAAGCAAGAACTTTTAATATTGTGGCCAATACATTAGGTGATTTAGAATACTGTTTCCACTTCACTACCTTCAAAACTTTGTTTTCAGCATTGAAAGTGTTGGTCTTGAGCTCTAAAGTCCAAAATGGTTGAAGTCCTGATGACCTGAGCAAGCTGCTCTCTCCTTACAGCACATCAATTGTCATCAGTGAAGACACTTATTGGAAGCACCCTGTTTAACATGGACTAGTGACAAGGCATTTTCCGTCACAGTTCTCAAATTCTCTCTTCATTCGATCATTAAAAAATACTTGACTATCAGGATACGTATTGTCTCAGGCTTTTTCGCTGCAGGCCTCTCGAAGAATAGCATAGGTGAAGGAGGGTGGTTTTATTGTGATACTTTAGTTTTCCTCCTTGGATTAATAAAGTAGATGATATGTATTGGGGATTTTCCTATAGGTACAAGTACCCAGAGCTACTGTGAAGTGATTGCAAACTCTAAAGAAAACATTAAATCTTTTGAAGCTGAAAGACTGTTTTAGCATTTCTGCATTTCCTATTGCATTACTGTCTGAGTAATTTTTTTTAATGTAAAACTAATTATAAATTGCTTCTGTTTTCCCACTGGAAGATCTTGATCTTCTCAGTTGGACATATTTTATTAGACTGGAACTGAAAACACACATCTGATTCTTTTATCACTTACAATACCATGACTTAATTCATACTATTAATCATCAGTACAACATTTCATCCATTCTAATGAAAAGGCCAAGAAATAAACACCAGTAGAGAAAAACCAAAGAACAATTACATTCATTAGTCTCTCATAGGTGATCTGGTTATTGTATACTTTCTCTCTTGCCTCCTCCTCTTGGACACTGATCTAGGCAGTAGCCCCCAGAAATGTTGACTTGATGGGCCAGTAGAGGTAACTATTTCGGCCCACTACCATCCATTCTTTCTTCAGTAACAAAGGTAGGTATTAAAACAACAACTGAAGTTCTTTAGTTCCTAACAAATGGCAGGAGTCTCAGGATAAGCACAGTCTTTGCATTTAAGGCTAGGATAGTCACCGAGGGTTGGTAGGTGTTATACGGCCACAACTATGAGAATATGTTGGGGGGGAAAAGTCTCTCCCAAGCCACGCTAAGGCAGACATGCATAAATTCAATTTTCAACACAAATGGAATTGATAGCTGAACTTGACTTTTTGCTTCTACATGGTCATGAACTACAAATAGCAGGCTTCATTTTCATGCATTTATTTTACATATACCATTCAGTGTCCCTATCTTGATCCAAAATGTCTGTGACAAGATACTCATTTAAAGAATATATCTCATGCTATTAACCACAATGACAGTGACAGCAAGAGTGAACTATATTTAAAGCAATTTAATAGTGGCTGGTTAAATATACCAGTCGGGGTATTGCCAGAACCACTCCAATTAGAGACAAAAATAAGTTTAGCAATTACATCACAAATTGGAAGTGTCTAGGCTGGCAGCTCAAATAAAAAGATGTAATTATCTACATTTGAAATATGTTCATCCATCATGAAGAGAAACTGGCATTCTTCATGTACAATTAGAATCTTGAAAAACAAATTACAGTAATTACTTCCCTCAGATTATGGAAGACATCTCTATTTCAACAACATACAGTGAAATAGAGAGTAGCTTGCGTAGGGAGATCTATCATGAAGAACTAGCTGGTGCAAAAGGGGTTGTGGTGTGGTGATGCAATAGGTGTCACTCTTCCCTTTGGGTCAAGGCTAAATCAGTGTACCACCATGGTGTTAGAAGGGCCCTGTGCTGCTAGACGAGCCATTTTTCAGATAATAGCAAAAATATTTACTTAACTTGAACTTTCGCTCTCAATGTATTTCCTTTACAGATCCACACAGAGATTAGTTTTTTTGTCAAGCAATTAGCTGTAGAAGGAGTCTGAATGTGCTCCTTATTCCAGCATTCCAGAACCAAGGACATACCTGATTCCTTCCCTAATATGAATTACAAGAAACCCATCCTGGAGACACACTTCCTATTCAGCCACTTACTTCTGGCTCGCAGACAGGATTTCATTGATGATTTCACTCCAGTTGCCAGTAGTCCCGACTCTGGCAGTCTCAGCAAAGGTCGAATGAGCATGTGAGCTTCCCTCTTAACCCAAATCATGACTGGCCAGGGTGGCCAGACAGCAAGTGTGAAAAATCGGGACAGGGGCGGGGGGTAATAGGAGCCTATATAAGAAAAAGACCCCAAAATCGTGACTGTCCCTATAAAATCGGGACATCTGTTCACTCTATGACTGGCTTTGTGGACAGCCAATTAGTGGGATCTAGCATAAGGAAGGCTACAATTGTGCTTGCTATTGCTGTCAATATTACAGTACCAACTAACGCCCGATCTGTTGCAATGCCTTGTACAGTGTAAGAGTCACACAGCTTATAATATAATTTATAAACATGTGTGTGACACACAAACGATCTGAGAGAACAGGACGAGATTGAACAGTGATAGGAAAAAGGAGATTGTGCACATTGGTAGTCTATTAGCTGGTTTCTATTGGTAACCATTGCCATGTAAATTAATGAAATTGCCACTTGCTGTTCTAGAACAAAAATGTATAATAAATTAGTCCCATCTCTACAATTTAGAAATTGAGTGGATTATGATTTGAATGAGCCTTCCATAGAAATATGCTTGGGTCATAGTTGAGGCATGCATTGTATTTCAGGCATGAACTGTGCTGCTTTTAAATACTAATGTCTTTGATCTGGTCTTTACAGTGTGTTACATTTCCTAGTTAGTCCAGCCCAGAAGGGAGTTGACTTAAAGAGCCACTGAGTATGTGTGCCTGAATATTACTACTGTGTTTTGTCATGGATGTTATCTGATTCGCTTTTTGCTTTGCTGCACATCAGAAGGCAGATAACTGCATAATACTAAAGAACCCTTTGTTTTATTTTTCAATAGGACCACCAGTAAACATCTGGTTTTCTTTCACAAACATTTAATGCAGTGGAACTGACACACAAAAGGAAATTTTACCCTTACATTTTATTTTGCACAATGTTCTGAAATGTTACAGTTTTGCTACATTGATCATGCTTTAAGCAGAGGAATACCTGTCAAGAGTATAAAAAGGGGAAAAAAGGACTTGCAGTTTGGGGGAGTGTAGTGGTGGAGTATGATGTTGGGACTAAGATTATATTGCTTAGTTACTAGAATGAGGAAATATACATACGATTGACATGGATTTTGAACATGCAGAGGCCAGGGTCTCTGTGTAGTGTTCTGGCTCCCTCAGGCCTATGAGCCCACCAGCTGCAAGTCTTGCAGTCTCAGTACTTTATTGGCTTAAAGAGCTGGTTCCACCATTCCCTAGAATTGGACCCCCTGGCTGCAGCAGGCCAAACCATGCACAGGTGTGCTTATGTCTAAATACAGAAAGCCTTGCAGTGCCAGAGGAGCACTGACATGAATTAATCATCTTGCTAGTGTATAACAGCACTCCAAGTCATTATGTGTCCAATGAATATAATGGATTCTGCATGTTACTGTCACATTATCTTGTGACAGTGTTGTTATTAGCTTGTGTCAGCACAACTATTTATATAAAAAAGCCTTGAAGGCGCTATTGTATGTATGCTTTGATCTGTTTCCATTTCCTTCCATTAGTACATCACACAACAAGCCAGCCTCCTGGAGAGAGGGTCCCTCAGTGATTGCTAGACTATAGGTTTTATAGTCTTCCAGATCAACCTAATCCAGTAATTAATATATTCCAGAAATTCTTTAATGATGACTGGATTGGCTGTTATCAGAACTGAGATTTCTACAGTAAAAACACAATGTCCCAAGGAAAGTATTTAGAAAATATTGTTACAATTCAGTTGTTACAATTTCTTCCTATGTATAAATACAGCAGCTACCATGATGGGGCCCAAATTTCAATTGGGGACTCTACAGGCTAGTATAATAAAAATAATTAACAACAACTAGTTACATAGGAGACCATGGGAACCACTCCAGGCGAAGACTACATTCCTGCACCAAAATGGTATACTTAGATTATTATAACTCATCTAGAGGTTGAGTAGGCCTGCCATTGTTTTCCAGACAGAATAATCTGATCGCGCACCTGCCACATCAGATGACAAAAGCTGGAACGACTGAGTGCCAAGTATAACAGAAAAAGTTATTTATGACTTACATGCCTTTCAGTCTTAGCTTCTATGACAGGTTCACATTTACACACCTGCTTGCTGCCATATGCTTTGGTGTTCACTTCAATGAGAACGGATCTGTATTAATTATCAAGACACAATAAAACAAAACAAAAAATCATGCTGTGCAATGGTGAGATAGAAATATTAAAATGTAAGCCATTCAGTGCAGACACCGCCTTCCTATGTTTGTAGAATATCTGGCACATCTGGGATGGCACTGCAATAAACACTACCAACAACCAGCACCACTCAAGAAAAGTGTCAGGGAATTCTCAAGGTTAAGATTTCCTCCCCACTGTATTAACTTGCCCCATTGCATATCCTACATATTATAGGGCACATATTAGAGATGAGCTAAAACAAGAACCTTTTCCCCCACATTCTTTGACAACCCAAACATTTGTGGTTTGCGTAAAATGGAAACCAGATACAAGTCAATCCCATTTTTGATTTTGGAAAATCAATGTCCTATGTGGCTTGCAAAGCAAAAATCCAGCCTCCATGACTGATCTTTATTATGCTATGTAGCTCATTAATGACATTGATTAATGTCAATATTTAGCTACAAAAATAGGAATAGAAAATACTACACATGGAAAAAATGACCAAGTTATGATGTCAAGAAAAGTCTGTTCAACAATGGTTGCTTTTTGACTAATTTATTCCTCAGCCTCCCTAGTGCATGGATATTAGGTTTTTGCATATAATTTCCCTCTTCTTATTATACTTTAATAGAATGTACGAGCTTGGCCTGTGGTACTTACATACACATCAGCTTTCTAGGCTAAAGCAAAGCTCGGAGTTTGCGTTAAATCCAGCCAGGCTGCAGTCTTGCACAGCTGTTCTCCTCCAAAGCAGGGCTGTTATCACGCTCCCTTCACACAACAGTATAAAGATCTCATACACAGAACACTGTTTTCCAGTAAATTGGTTTGGATAGTAATGCTGTAAAGGTCTGCCTTTCTTCTGTCTGTTGTGATAGCATTAATCTATGCTCTTTGACTCAAGGCTTGTAATGGGAAAGCTGAGCAATTTAATCACACAGCAGTGCGCTTACCTATTACACTAGTAATGATAACAGAGTGAGTCAGTGTGCTGTGTATCATAAGTAGGATTAATGGAAGGAGATAACCCAGCTCTCTCTTCAGCAGATCAGGGAAGACTATAATTTATCACAGAAGGGCTTGGGACTCCCTTGGAATTATCCATGAGACCAAAGCCTTTAAAAAAATTGTTGACTTCCTGGATGATGCAAGTGCATGAAAATGGAAGACGTTGTCCTTATGCTAGGTGGTAGCAGTTGAGGCCTTGCAGATTGACTTAATGTTGGAGAAGTTAGTGACTTGGAATCTGCATATTTTATTACATACATACACCAGTCCTGAAATGGAGGTGGTCACAAACATCATGCAGGCTGTGATGTAATGGGATATGATTATCAAATTGTGTTGTGTGTTTTGTACCTGTGTTGAAATATTGGCACAGGGGCTGCACTAGTTTGGACTTGCCCAGTGGCAGCCTATTATAGTGCATTCCAAACAGCTGCCCTGCCTGGGATAGACATCTGACACCTCGCTGAAGTCATCAAGACTGCAATCTGGGGCCATCAACTTTCAATGACTCTTCTGCTGGCCTGTGTACTTGTAACAATGGTCTCTCTACACAGTGGCCTGCAAGGGCAGATAGCAAGCATGACTGGTTGGTCTGGAACATCTCAGTTTGAGCACATGGCGCAGAGATTGAGTCCTTATTTAAGAGTAGAGTTCTGCTCTGTGCAGGGGGCTGACCATCACCATGCACAAGAAGGATATGCAGTAGAGAGGGGGCAGGAGGAACTCTCCCCGCCTGAAATGCTGATGAGCCACAAACTCACAAGAAGGGATGAGCTCAGACTAGGGGAGAATGCCTCTCTAGTCTGTTATTTTTTGAAGATGTGCAACTCTCCAGCGTTTAAAAAATAAAGTCAATACAGTTAAGAAATTCCACTGCTAACTCTGCGTACTTAGCTTTCCTGATACATCATCCTTGAAGAGGTTACACAAGTAACTGCACAGTGTCCACAATCTAGGTGGAACTCTGAGGAAATGTATGTAAGGGATGATGGGGTTCGATACAGTGACGAAGTTCTGTCCAGACTCAGTTGGCTTGGAAGCATATAGAACCCCGTGATTGGGTCTACTTGCAATTTACTAGTGTTCATACTGGGTCAGTTTGTAACATAGCAACCCCTTTTTTGAAGAAGTCAAGTAACTTTAATGCCTGGTTCCCAGGGAGCAACTCCGCTTCAAGAATCAATTCTCGTTATACAGATTAAGGCAGAGAGCCTGATTATTTGCCACACATCCCTCAAAGAACTGCATCAGAAAAAACTACCAACATAGCATTTCTTCTAGGTGTAAAAACTTGCTAACACACTAAGAAAAAAAAATTGTAAAACTATGTAAAACTGAATCATCTGGTGACTCCCTGCCATAAGAAATATTTTTAAAAAGACAAGTAATTTTTAATACATTAATTTTCAAAAGTTCAATTTGAGTTTGGAGTGAAGGTTTGGATTAGTTCTAATTTTATTAGAACTAGTTCACCCATCTCTATTTTCCACATCAAATATGACTGAGGTTCAGTGCAAACAGCACAAAGGGAGCTGAACTGTAATTACTGAAGACTTTCCCACTGCTCTAGAAATACAATTTGAATTCTGCCCTTTTCAGCAGACTATTGCTTCCCTGTGATTGATGATGGGAATATACACAGCAGCTACTTCAGTTTGCCAAAACTGGAGGGGGGTGGGGTGGGTGGGAGTCTGACATCAATACCCTAGTCAGACTAATCAGCCTGGCAGTTTTTAAAACTGTTATATTAACCGCCCCCACACACAAAAAACCCACTGCCTCCTGCAGCTGCAATAAAAACTAGATTCTTCTTTGAATAGTGTCTCTGTGGATGCTCCATGTGAGGATGTGTGCGCACCTGTGCACTCTTGACCAGAGATTTTTGTTAGCCATGTTCGCGGGTCTGTGCCTGCACCATAGACACCCCCGTACTCTAGATTCTGGATTATATATATATACATATATATATATATATATATATATATATATATATATATATATATACACACACAGACTATATAGGAAGGGACAGACCCACTGCCATTCCAGTTTCTTCTCACAGATCCTGTGGCTTGAAACACAGCACACACAGTGTGAGAGAGCACACACTATGTCCATTTAGCTAGCCACATGGCTTGCTACCTCGCTTGCTCATTTTTTCCTTTATTTTATAGTATTTTCCTTTAATTTTATTTGTCCTGTTATTTAGCACAGTTTGTGGTTGGGAGTGGGGTGCTTACCACTTCCCTTCCTTATTTTTTTTTCTGATCTGAGCCTTGATTTTATTTTTTTTGGGCCTCAATCCATGGCCTCAAGTTTGGGTTGTGTCCAAGACCCCGGCTTCAAACCCTGCCAGATACGCCATAAGTCTTTTCCTCACAGTGAAAGATTCAAGCTGCCTCCACTGACTTGAGGAGTCTCGCATCCCCTCTAAATATAAGGTCTGCTCAGGTTTCAAGAGCAGATCTAAGAATTTGAGGGAAGACAGGCTAATGCTCCTATTAATGGAATGCTCTCTGAGACCCAATGGGGTCCGAGTCATCCCCTTGAACATCAAATCTGTCAACTACCTCTGCTCTGGCAGTAAGCAAAGACCCTGGGGACCCTGCGGCACCACCCAAACCCTCTAAGAAGAAAAGACCCCATAGTACAGAATGGGATAAGAAAAGGGTAATGTGACCCTCTTGGGCTGGGTCTCAGGAGTCCTCATGTCCTGTTACAGGTACCATTGGGGCTCTCATCCCCTCTGGTACCGATACTAAGGCACCAGCAGAGAAGCTGCAGACCAAGAAGCTGCAGACCCAGGGTGTCACTGACATTGGCTCCGAGCTTAGTGCCTTCAAAGCATGGGGAGTCCAACATCAAGACAAAATCATCATCCTGCACTGTTTGTTCTTCTATACTGTCTCCGTTATCACCTTACACACGTACTCCTGAGGAGTCCCGTCTGGAGTCCCTGGTACAATCCAGGCTCCTGTAGTGGACAATTTACAAATTCCATTAGAGGAGATACAGGAACCCCAGTATTCCTTGTTGGATATCCTCCATACATCTTCCCAGGGCAAGGTTGCTCTGCCTATTAATGATGCCTCTTGGTCCCAGCACACACAGTGTGGCAAACTCCAGCTCCCATCCCACCTATGTGCAAATGGGCTGACAAGAAATATTCCACCCAGCGGCTCAGAGTATTTTTTTCTCTTCATCCAACTCTTTGGTGGTTGAGGCCACTAACAAAAGAAACAAACATTGGTTCTGTTCAACACTAACAGGGAAAGAGCTAAAGAGACTGGACTTTTGGGTTGCAAGACCTACTCCTCTGAATCTTTGCAATCCAGAGTGGCTAATTATCAAGTCCTGATGGTGAAGTAGAATTTTACAAACTATTCTAAGTTCTCAGCCTGAACACCTGCCTCAGGCTCAGAGAGAACAATTTCAGATACTCATTTTTCAGAAGTCCAAACAGTTGCCAAGGCATCTCTCTGGGTCTTGTTTGATGCCACTGAAACAGCTACATTTCCATGGCTACAACAGTAGTCATGCACCAAGCTTTCTTGTTGCAGTCTTCCAGCCTTCCCCAAGGAACTTCCTTTTCAAGGGCAGAGGTCCGCCCCTCCCATGTCCTGGAGTGCTGGGGCATCTAGAGCACAGGCACGCACCCACAGAAACTGCTGACAAAAATCTGTGGTCAGGAGTGCACAGATGTGCACACAGCCTCACATAGAGCAATCTAGGGATACACATCTCAAAGAACTCCGGTTACTGTACAAGGTAAGTAAACCTCTCCTTCTCTGTTGTTTCCACCACCTCCCTTTCCTGCTGTTGGCAAGTGGATTCTATCTATGGTGTGGAAAGAGTTTGTGAGTTAAGTATCCCTTCTGGAAACATTTTAATTTGAAAGCTAAATTTTATTTCCTTATTTCATGTGCTGAGCTGAGTACAGTCTAAGTGAGGTAAATGAGAGGGGTGATATAGAAATGGGATGCAGAGTCTTTCACATCATCAAAGCCACATTCTTCAAATCCAGTTTGATAGTGACTCCAGATTATAACCATCTGCTTAGTGACTCCTTACATGACATAAATTTGTGTTAACCATCAAGTTTCTAAGGGGACAGATGTTTACAACACAGAAGCCATCCTACAATTGACAACCTTTTTGCAGTCTCAGGCCTAGTCCATACAGCTGCAATGCTGAAGGGCGTGAAAAATCCACGCTTTCGAGTGCTGTAGCTATGCTGACCTAACGTCTGGTGTAGATGTGACAAGGACGACAGAAGAATGCTTCTGTCCACCTAGCTACTGTTGCTCAGGGATGTGGTGTTCCTACAGTGGTGTTCTTCCATTGTGGTAGGCTCATCTACAGTACAGGGTTACGCCATCATAGGCTACGGTGCTGTAACTTTGCTCTTATTAGTTCTGTTCTGTGGGCACCGTCTCAGCAGAAGAGGTGAAGGACTGACTGTTCTGTGGATAAATATGAGATCATGGATATCAGTTCAGAACCATGAAGCAGCATATGCCCCATTTTCATGGGACAATGAAGAATATGTTTGATATATATATATATATTTGTTGTTGACTTGCATAACGATGGAAAGACCTGCTCCATGTGGGACTATTCTACTACTGCACGTCCCCAAAATGTGTAAGTCTCTGTGTGTATTATAGATGTGTGTATATATATGTAGAGAAAGAGAGATGCAATTGATTACAATTTGCTGAAGGGGGCTCAACTTTGAAAAGTTTGAGGGGAAACATGGATTGTTCTTAACATTTGAAAACCAACTGCTAGTAGGTTAAGCTCATTATCGAGAGCAAAACACAAAAAGTGGGGAAGACCTGCAAGGTAAAGAACACCCACTTTAGTTACTCTTGCCAAAACCACCAACTATTCATAGATTCATAGAATATCAGGGTTGGAAGAGACCTCAGGAGGTCATATAGTCCAACCCCCTGCTCAAAGCAGGACCAACACCAACTAAATCATTCCAGCCAGGGATGTACATCATGGCAAAACAACATTTAGTGATACTAACATGTGCAACTTCCATTTGATGCCTCATTTCTCTCTCGACTGCAGTTTCCTTTATTGATCTGCACACAGTTTCTGCACCCCAGACTAACATAAAACCTGTGAGGAGCAGCATGAGACCACTACAGAAAAGACATTCTAAAACAAATATCAAGTCATTTATCCTATTATTCTCGAGAAGTGGGAAATTATCTTAACTACTACTGTTCTGCTAATTATTCCACTAGGATTAGCAGACAATAGCTACTAATTGGCTTTTTTTGTTGCACAAATCCCATTTTCCAGTGTTTTACTGTTTGATGCATTACTCTTAGCTTCTTCTCACTCAGATACAACTCTTTCCCCTTCTCCAGCCCAATAAAAGCAAATCTCACAAGTGCCAGTAAAAAAAGGACAATCTATTCAATCCTTAAAATATTCAATCCATTCTCTCTCCCCTTTTTACCTTCCCAATCAGATCCAAAATTTCATAATCTTAGAACCCAACAGAACATTAAATAAGTATAAACAAGAGATCAAATGAAGACTCTTTCATCTTCCTATCAGAGCTTGAAAGACCCTCCATTCCCCCCCAACACACACTTACAACCCCTTAATCTTGCAAGCTTGATGCCCCACATAGCAGTTAGGTTTCTCCCATTAAGACATAGGTAGACATCCTTGTCAATGTTTCTTTATTTTACCTATAGAAGTTACTCTTACATAGTTTAAGACACTCTCTGTCTGGTCCTCATAACACTCTTGTCATCTTTTGCTATGAGCATAAAAATTAAACCCACCCACTTCCATCAACTTGCACAGCCCTTTCACCTTCATGTTGTGTAGTTCATTTTCTGTACCTACTCTTTTCCCTACATTAGTCTAATACCGCTGTAGTCAGACACTGAACAAAACAATGGGGAATATGATTTAAGGAACTATCGTGCTTTGGGAATGGACTAGATCTGAACTACCTCTTTTCCATCTTTAATTTCTAATGTTATGAAAGTTATAATGCAAACATCTGACAGTCCTGAATTGAATAAATTCAAGATAATTCAAGGCCGAGGCCTGGTCTACACTACGGGTCTAGGTCGACTTTAGCAGCGTTAAACCGAATTAAGCCTGGACACGTCCACACAACGAGGCCCTTTCTTTCGACTTAAAGGGCCCTTTAAACCGGTTTCTTTACACCACCTCCGACGAGGGGATTAGCGATAAAACCGGCCTTTGCGGGTCGGAATTGGGGTAGTGTGGACGGAATTCGATGTTATTGGCCTCCGGGAGCTATCCCACAGTGCTTCATTGTGACCGCTCTGGACAGCGCTCTCAACTCAGATGCACTGACCAGGTAGACAGGAAAAGACCCGCGAAGGTTTGAATTTCATTTCCTGTTTGCCCAGCGTGGAGAGCACAGGTGACCACGCAGAGCTCATCAGCACATGTAACCGTCATGGAGTCCTCCCAGGATCGCAAAAGAGCTCCAGCATGGACCGAACGGGAGGTACGAGATCTGCTCGCCATATGGGGAGATGAAGCAGTGATAGCTGAACTCCGTAGCAGTAAAAGAAATGGAAAAGTATTAGAAAAGATCTCCAAGGCCATGAAGGACCGAGGCCATAACAGGGACACACAGCAGTGCCGCGTGAAAATTAAGGAGCTACGGCAAGCCTACCACAAAGCCAGAGAAGCAAACGGAAGGTCCGGGGCAGAGCCGCAAACTTGCCGCTACTACGCGGAGCTGCATGCGATCCTAGGGGGTGCAGCCACCACTACCCCAACCGTGTGCTATGACTCTCTCACTGGAGAAACACACAGGGAAGACGGTTCGGGGAACGAGGAAGATGACGATGGAGGTACTGTAGGTAGCTCACAGCAGCAAGGAAGCGGAGAAACCGGTTTCCCCAACAGCCAGGATATGTTTGTGACACTGGACCTGGAACCAGTAACCCCCGAACTCACCCAAGACCCTCAGGGCACACAGGAGACCTCTGGTGAGTGTAACTTTGTAAATATTTGTAAACATTACAAAAAAAAAGCAAGCAAGTCTGTTAACGTGTATGGGGATGGAGCGGAAATCCTCCAGGGACATCTCCAGAAAGCTCTCCTGGTTGAAATGGGGTGATTTTATTAAGGGGGACATTCAGAGGCGCCCGTTCCTGCTCTTCTGACCAGAAATGTTCCCCGCTGTTAACCACGCGGTGGGGGGGAGGGGTGAAGTGATCATCCCAGAGAATCGTGTGTGTGTGTGTGGGGGGGTGGTTTACTTGTGTTTGTGCCGCATGTTAACCGGGAAACCGCAGCCCCCTCCTTTTACATTGAAACCCCATTTTAAATGGACAACCCAATTCATCCTTGAGATGGGAAATGCGCTGCTGTTTGCAACCTTTCCCGCATGTTAAGAAGGTTAAAAAACACTGTGGCCTACGATGGCTGCCTGCAAGCCGAAATATGCGACCTTGTAATGAAAGAGTGTACCCATTGTTCTCTAAAATGTGTCTTTTTTAACCACCTCTCCCTTCTCCTCCACCAGCTGCAAATGTTTCTCCTTCGCAGAGGCTCGTGAACATTAGAAAGAGAAAACGTAGGACGAGGGACGAGATGTTCACGGAGCTGCAGATGTCCGCCCAGGCTGATAGAGCACAGCAGAATGCGTGGAGGCAGTCAATGTCGGAGATGAGAAAAGCCCAATATGAACGAGAGGAGAGGTGGCGGGCTGAAGACGATAGGTGGCGTCAGCTTGCAGACAGACGGCAAGAGGCAATGCTCCGTCTGCTGGAGCATCAAAGTGATATGCTCGAGCGTATGGTTGAGTTGCAGGAAAGGCAGCAGGAGCAGAGACTGCCGCTACAGCCCCTGTGTAACCAACAGCCCTCCTCCCCAAGTTCCATAGCCTCCTCACCCAGACGCCCAAGAACACGGTGGGGGGGCCTCCGTCCACCCAGTCACTCCACCCCAGATGATCGCCCAAGCATCAGAAGGCTGGCCTTCAATAAGAGTTAAAGTTTTAAAATGCAGTGTGTCCTTTTCCATCCCTCCTCCCCCACCCATCCCAGCTACCTTGGCAATTATCCCCCTACCTCTGTAAGGAACTAATAAAGAATGCATGAATGTGAAAAAACAATGACTTTATTGCCTCTGCAAGCGGGAGGGGAGGGGAAGGTAGGGTGGGGTGGTTGGTTTACAGGGAAGTAGAGTGAACCGGGTCGGGGGGGGGGTTGGAGGGTTCATCAAGGAGAAACAAACAGAAGTTTCACACAGTAGCCTGGCCAGTCACAAAACTCGTTTTCAAAGCTTCTCTGATGCGCACCGCGCCCTGCTGTGCTCCTCTAACCGCCCTGGTGTCTGGCTGCGCGTAATCAGCGGCCAGGCGAGTTGCCTCAACCTCCCACCCCGCCATAAAGGTCTCCCCCTTACTCTCACAGATATTGTGGAGCGCACAGCAAGCAGCAATAACAATGGGGATATTCTTTTCGCTGAGGTCTGAGCGAGTCAGTAAGCTGCGCCAGCGCGCTTTTAAACGTCCAAATGCACATTCCACCACCATTTGGCACTTGCTCAGCCTGTAGTTGAACAGGTCCTGACTACTGTCCAGGCTGCCTGTGTATGGCTTCATGAGCCATGGCATTAAGGGGTAGGCTGGGTCCCCAAGGATCACGATAGGCATTTCAACATCCCCAATGGTCACTTTCTGGTCCGGGAAGAAAGTCCCTTCCTCCAGCTTTCGAAACAGAGCAGAGTTCCTGAAGACGCGAGCATCATGTACCTTTCCCGGCCATCCCACGTTGATGTTGGTGAAACGTCCCTTGTGATCCACCAGGGCTTGCAGCAGCATTGAAAAGTACCCCTTGCGGTTTACGTAGTCGGTGGCTTGGTGCTCCGGTGACAAGATAGGGATATGGGTTCCGTCTATGGCCCCGCCACAGTTTGGGAATCCAATTTCAGCAAAACCATCCACTATTGACTGCACGTTGCCCAGAGTCACTACCCTTGCTATCACCAGGTCTTTCATTGCCCTGGCAAATTGGATCACAGCAGCCCCCACAGTAGATTTGCCCACTCCAAATTGATTCCCGACTGACCGGTAGCTGTCTGGCGTTGCAAGCTTCCACAGGGCTATCGCCACTCGCTTCTCAACTGTGAGGGCTGCTCTCATCTTGGTATCCTGGCGTTTCAGGGCAGGGGAAAGCAAGTCACAAAGTTCCATGAAAGTGCCCTTACGCATGCGAAAGTTTCGCAGCCACTGGGAATCGTCCCATACCTGCAGCACGATGCGGTCCCACCAGTCTGTGCTTGTTTCCCGGGCCCAGAATCGGCGTTCCACGGTATCAACCTGCCCCAGTGACACCACGATTTCCACATTGCTGGGGCCTGTGCCTTGTGAGAGGTCTATGGCCATGTCAATTTCCTCATCACTCTCGTCGCCGTGCTGCAATCGCCTCCTCGCCTAGTCCGGGTTTCGCCTTGGCATGTTCTGGCTCTGCATATACTCCAGGACAATGCGCGTGGTGTTCATAGTGCTCATAATTGTCGCGGTGATCTGAGCGGGCTCCATGATCCCAGTGCTAGCTATGGCGCCTGGTCAGAAAAAAGGCGCGAAAGTAGTATCTGATGGACCAGGAGAAGGAGGGCGGGAGGGAGGGAGGGAGGGAGGGCCGAGTGACGACATGGCGTACAGGTACAGGAACAGGGAGAAACACAAACAACTGTCACACAGAATGGTCCCCCCAAAGATTAAACTGGAAACCCTGGGCTTAGCAGGCTGTTGATTTCACGGAGGAAGGGGAAGCAAATGAACACAGAACAAATCTATTTTTTACATCTTAAGGTGGCAGCCGACGCTGCAGCATGAGTGACAGCCATACCAGTATGACGATGACGGATACCAATCATAATATACCATCATCTGCCAAAAGGCAAGGGGCTGCTGCTGTGTAGCAATGCAGCCCCACGTCTGCCAGCCCCACGTCCGCCAGCACCCAGCATCGCCCTCGGCCTCTTCTGGGTGCTTAGCAGACAATATTGGGCAATTGGCAGAAAATAGTATATTATGACTGGTAACCGTCATCATCAAAACAGTAGCATGTCTGCCCAGGTGGCCATGATTGACAGCCATACCAGTATGATGACGACGGGTACCAGTCATAATATACCATCGCCTGGAAGGGGCTGGTGCAATGCAGCACTACGGCTGCCAGCCCCACGGCTATCACTCATGCTACACCGTCTACCGCCAAAAGGCAGTTAGCAGCTGCTGCTGTGTAGCAATGCAGTCCCACGTCTGCCGGCACCCAGAGGACATATGGTGACGGTGAGCTCAGCTGAGCTGAGCGGGCTCCATGCTTGCCGTGGTATGTTGTCTGCACAGGTAACCCAGGTAAAAAGGCGCGAATCTATTGTCTGCCGTTGCTGTGACGAGGGGGGAGGGGCCTGACGACATGTACCCAGAACCGCCCGCGACACTGTTTTGCATCATCCGGGCATTGGGATCTCAACCCAGAATTCAAAGAAAAGGCGCGAACCGCTTCTCGGCTCGAGCTGTGGCGCAAACGTAGTATCTGACGGCCTAGGGGAAGGAGGGAGGGGGGCCGAGTGACGACATGGCGTACAGGCACAGGGAATTAAAATAAAGAACGGTGGCTGTGCATCCGGGAGAGACACAAACAACTGTCACAGACTGGTCCCCCCCAAAGATTAAACTGAAAACCCTGGGTTTAGCAGGCCGTTGATTTGACGGAGGGAGGGGGAAGCAAATGAATACAGAGAAAATCTATTTTTTTACATCTTAAGACGACGGTGCAGCGTGACTGATAGCCCTCGGCATCTTTCTGGGTGCTTGGCAGCAAATACGGGGCGGTGTATGACGATGGTCTTCAGGCCTATTGCACGAGCTGCTGCTCAGGGAAGACTCTGCTAACGTGCGATGACCCGACTTGTAATAGGCCGGCTAACTGTCATAATACACCATTTACTGCCAAAAGGCAAGCCCCACGGCTGCCAGCACCCAGATCGCCGATGAAGGCTACCAGTCTACTGCACCGTCTACCGCCAAAAGGCAGTTAGCAGCTGCTGCTGTGTAGCAATGCAGTCCCACGTCTGCCGGCACCAAGAGGACATATGGTGACGGTGAGCTCAGCTGTGCTGAGCGGGCTCCATGTTGTCTGCACAGGTAACCCAGGAAACCCAGATAAAAAGGCGCGAATCTATTGTCTGCTGTTGCTGTGACGGGGGAGGGAGGGGCCTGACGACATGTACCCAGAACCGCCCGCGACACTGTTTTGCATCATCCGGGCATTGGGATCTCAACCCAGAATTCCAAGGGGCGGCGGAGACTGCGGGAACTGTGGGATAGCTGTGGGATAGCTACCCATAGTGCAATGCTCCGGAAGTCGACGCTAGCCTCGTACTGTGGACGCGGTCTGCCGACTAGAGCACCTAGAGCATTTTATTGTGTGGACATACACAATCGGCTGTATACAACCGATTTCAATAAAACCGGCTTCTATAAATTCGAACTAATTTCGTAGTGTAGACATACCCCAAGAAGTTGTTTGCAGCCATTATTGATATTTGAAATTTTCTGGAACAGTTCTGAAAATACTTCATTACAGGGAAGCTGGAATAAACTTTAGCCACCGTTTCTTGTGATGCTGCTACCGATCATTGACTTTCACAATGTTTAATTGTGTGTGTTCTGATGCAAGAGATATAACTGCAGAACCTATAAATGCCTATAAAATAATGTTGCCAGGTTACACATTTTAGAAAATCACTCTAATCTACAATATTAATGTCCTCTTGTCTTAAAGTCACTTTGGTTCCTCCTACTCTCTACCTGTGGCACATAATATGATAGTCTAGTCTATAATATTTTGGTCTAATTTCAGTTGTTGGGTTAAGTGTGTGGGTGCTGGACAGTGTTAGTGGCCTGTTAGTGGAGGACAGACTAGATGATCTGATGGCCCCTTCTGGCCTTGAACTCTATGATTCATTCTCAGAAATCTAGACATTTTATGTAAGTTACTTTAATGCTATAAACACCCCCAGTGTCATTAGAATGCTGTCTTGCTAAATCTAATCCAAAAGCTAGTGCTGCAGTATTACAGCTTTGGGTAGAGCAAAAACTACAGTTAAAGTTGCATGATATGTAGAATAAGAACTGCTTTCTTTTTTCTAAAATCTTATTAAAGTTAATAATAGTCCATTAAATAATGGAGTTCTTCAATAAGCACTAATTGAAAACACATGGTTGTGTTTTATACCATACCTTTGTGGTACAAAAAATATTCACATACAACTTAACTGAAAGTACAGTTCTGGATGGCAATACGGCCATATTTGTGGCTTGTAAAGAGAAACAAGATTGTATTATTTTTTGAACAATCGAATTTTCTAATTACCAAGCACTGCATACTATGTTGTTATTGATCTAATCTGGAAATGATCTGAGATTTTTTCCATTGTGCCCCACATTGCAAAGGAAAAGGACTTGATTCAATTTTGTCATATATTTAGGTTTTGACATGGAAGCCAAACAGAGTGGCCCTATCAGGGGTTCCTGCTGGATCTTCTGCACTGTAAAAGCTAGACTTTTTCAAATTAAAATGATTAAGCTCTTAATAAGGCTGGAATATTCTATATCAGTCAGAAATGATGTGACATTATTAATAGAAATGTTTTGCCAAGATAATGGCCAGTGCTGCTTATCTGCCATAGCAATTAAAAAGCACTAATAAAATAATATCGAGATAAATTAGTATTTAACATTATTGAGCTCATCGTGAAAAAAAAAACTAATTTTTACAGCATTAACTGCAACTTGTTAGGGAAGTCATTTTTGAAAGCTAATACCATGATAAATTTTAATAGCATGGGTAGTGCACACTTCAACCTCACATTAATTATACATTTAAGACTCCACGGAAAATACCCCCAAACAGGGTAAATACAAGACGCATAAAATGTAACCTGAGCCAAATTAAAATGGTGCCAATTTCATCAACAGCATTTGTGTATGATATAGTTATTCTTGTCCAGCATCTGTACATATTTAATTACTGTCACGCTTCCTTACCTCTTCTACTTCCCTAGAGAGGTCCATGAATCTAGCTAATCTTCTTGCAGGATTTACTGGCTCTGCTGAATACTAAATACAGATCTAACTGATGTTCCCCCCACAATCTTAATTAGTGGTGGCAGGGGGCTCTGTTTTTCTCAAGCCATAGAGTCTTAAGTGAAGAGATCTGTGAAGCTTGAAAGCTTGTCTCTTCCACTAACAGAAGTTAGTCCAATCAGAGATACTACCTCACTGAAGAAATAAGCATGCAGTTTTCTCCCTCCATACCTCTCCTTTTGCTTTCAGAGTGATCATCTCACTGCTTTGGAATTAGCATATAATCTTACTCTTTCCAAATTAGTTTATGCCTGGAGCTTTCCATAAGCAAATATGAAGACATTTTGCTGCTAACAGAAGAAAGTTTTTATAGAAAGACTTCTTCGCCTACTGATGATCTGATTACTAGAATGGCTGTAGCTCTAATTTTGCCTACCTGGCTCACAGTTGCAGGGAGAAGAATGGTGTATTAGGATCCCAAAGGGGAGGGTAAATAAGGGACCTACAATCTCAATGCCATAAAGAATAAGAAGCTGGTATTCAAGAAGACAGAGCTTTCATTCATCCTCTTCTTAGGTAGGAAAGCTATGATTGGAAACACCTTACATTTTCATCTAGAAAAATTATAGGAAACGTGAAAGGTGTCAGAAAACACAGAACTAGAATAGGAGATAACCTATGATAACACTTTATCCAAGAGTCCACTGTTGAAATGGGAATAGCTGAGTTCCCCTAAAAATGCTTGCAAAGTGTGTTACTTACAGAAGTGTCACAATTAGAGTTGATCAAATAGTGGATTTTTCAGTTCATGGTCCAAACAGAAACTTTCAGAAAAAAAAATCTGGATGGATTTGAACTGAAACAAAAAACAAAAATTTATTTAGAATCAGCCAAAATGTTTTCGGTTGACTCACAATGATTAAATTTTTTTTTTTAAGTTTTTCGATTTGTTTTGATTTGATCAGAACATTGTGGTTGATTCTGAACAATTGTTTTTTCATGCTTTCAAGTCAGTTTGGTTGTTTTCTGGTATTTTTCACGTTTTTTTTTTTTTTTAGTTTTAAAAATGGGCCAAATTTGAAAACAAAATGCCACTTCAGATTTTCTTGAGTTCTTTTTAACCCAAAATATTTGTCAAATTTGACCCTTATTTGGAAGCAGTTTCACAGCCTCCCCAAAATGTATTTTTTGTCAACATTTCTATTTGCCAAAAAATGTTCAGTTGTAGTCATAATTAGAGCTGGTTGGAACATTTTCAGCTAAATGAAATTTTGTCAAAATATATGTTCCACTGAAGTGTTTGGAATGGTCACCCTATGGTCAGCTCTAGTTACAATGTGTGCCATAAGCACACAGGCTACATCTATGCTGCACATCTCTTGCAGCGGCATATACTTTATGTGTACTTAACACTCTGCAGTGAAAAGCAGGCTGTGTCCATACTGCAGTGGGTAACTATGTGTCAGTGAAAGGCTCTGGCAGGGGTGAAGCAGAGGGGAAAGGCTTAGCAGTGGGGAGTTACCAGAGCTTTTCTCTGCTGCAAGAAAAGATGCCTGTGTCAAGGCTGCTTCCCCACTTTGAACTTTAGGGTACAAATGTGGGGGCTGCATGAAACTTCTAAACTTAACTACCAGCTTAGATCTGGTCCGCTGCCACCACTCTCGATGCTAATTCCCTTCCCTGGGTAGCCTTGAGAGACTCTTCACCAATTCCCTGTGAATACAGATCCAAACCCCTTGGATCTTAAAACAAGGAGAAATTAACCATCCCCCCTCCTTTCTCCCACCAACTCCTGGTGGATCAAGATCCAACCCCCTTGGATCTAAAAACAAGGAAAATCAATCAGGTTCTTAAAAAGAAGGCTTTTAATTAAAGAAAAGGTAAAAATCATCTCTGTAAAATCAGGATGGAAAATAACTTTACAGGGTAATCAAATGTAAAGAGCCCAGAGGACCCCCCTCTAGCCTTAGGTTCAAAGTTACAGAAAACAGAGGTAAACACCCTAGTAAAAGGTACATTTACAAGTTGAGAAAACAAAGGTAAACTAACACGCCTTGCCTGGCTGTTTACTTACAAGTTTGAAATAGGAGAGACTTGTTTAGAAAGATGTGGAGAGCCTGGATTGATGTCTGGTCCCTCTTAGTCCCAAGAGCGAACAACTTCCCAAACAAAGAGCACAAACAAAAGCCTTCCTCCCGCCCCCCCAAGATTTGAAAGTATCTTGTCCCCTTATTGGTTCTTTGGGTCAGATGTCAGCCAGGCTACCTGAGCTTCTTAACCCTTTACAGGTAAAAGGATTTTGGAGTCTCTGGCCAGGAGGGATTTTATAGTACTGTACACAGGACAGCTGTTACCCTTCCCTTTATAGTTATGACAGCCTGTAATAGGGAGCAGCTGGAGCCTTGGGCTCCCTGTTTTGCAGGACTTTTCCCCTGCAATGGGGAAAAGCTCCAGCAGCTCCCTATGGTGAGGAAAAGCTCAGGCAGAGGGACACTATGCTGCTAAAAACAGCAGTGTAGACAGGGAGGCACTGCTTGGGTAAGTAGAGAGCCATGTGACTATAGACATGGATACATACTCACAGGCTTCAGGAGTGTCTTTACTCTAGTCTGTTAAGTAGTGCCTCACCATCTACACTGCTGTTCAGACCTGTGCTAGGGGTAGATGTAGAGTATGTACTGTACACGCCACTGAACGGATCTTCAATGTAGAGAGTTCAGCTTTTAATTTTTTTGTGCTTTTTTTTAAGCTACTATCTAGCTCTCTATTTCTACTGCACTACAGCTCTGGTATCAAAGTGCCAGGAGACTAGAAACCACTACATGATCATAAAAATGAACTTTTGAAGTTAAAGTACTGTTGTGCCAAAATTGAAGCCATTGTTAACTCAGATCTCCATTTCCAGAAATACAGAGTATTTCCATTAGCAATGGTTTGGATGATCTCTTGCATGATAAAATCAAAGTCCCTAGCAACTCATTGTCATGTCACAAACAGGATTAAGATTTCAGATCCGAACACTTGCAGCAACGAAATTCTTTCAGGCAGAGAGAGTATTAACTCATACCATTTATAATGGCAACTTGTGACGTTTCCACCTGTTTTATAGGACACAGAGCCCATGAAGTCATCTCATAAAGCAACACTTTATTTTTTATTTGCTACCAGTTAGGATCAAATTCATACTAGTGACCTAAAAGGCTCCATATTCAATTACCAGTCTCCTGAATCACCTAATTTAAGAGAATTTACAACATACATAAAATTTACCTAAAAACCTGAGTTCAGTAAATAATGGCTGATACATTTTCATTGTTATTACTCCATAGTTAATTTTTCACTGCTGCATATGTGGTAGACAAGTCAGATCCTCAAGCGCACCATAAGATGAATGAATGAGGCTAAATCACCACTAGAACACCCTCAAAATATTTACTGCCACTTGGAGCACATCTCTGCAAAACTGACTTACGGTTCTTTACTCAAAGTTCCTTATGTTCCTTTCCTCAGCTCCTGAAATCTCTTTGCTATTCTTCCCAAAAGCAATCAAGCATTACCTACACATATACACACAGTCTGCATCTAAAGAAACTGGGGTCTTTGCATGTGTTCATGCTTCAAACCAGCCTCTCTCTTTTTGTGTGTTTACATTGGAGTTGTATTTCACATGCTAACTATGGTATTCTGCCATAGCCCAACATCAGAGGACTAATCACATTAGGTACAATACTCACTATTGACTCCCCTCTGTCATTATTCCATTGAACAATAGCTCATAGAGCCACTAAGACGTCCATCAAATGCTGAGCAGAATTTTAGCCTCAGTTCTCATGTGTCAAAACATGTTTTTGATAAATAAGTAATAGCAGTAACAGAACTAATATGATATTGAATATGGAGAAGCTCGCAATGCTCTTTGATAGGATCAAATCCAGCTATATTTAAATGTTACAGCCTTCATAAGCTTTGATTTCAAATTGTGTCATAACACGGGAGCAATTTTTATTTTCCTAACTCAGTAAGATCATTAACCATTCTGGGAGGCTGTGCATACACAAATCCCCGTGCTCCGTCTTGAAAACCCGGGGTGGATAACGAGCAGTTTGAAGTATGTACACTAGATACTCCATTGCTACCCTGCTCACAGTATTGCTGTACTCTGCAGGTAATCAAGGCATCCTATACAATGCAAACACTGACAGAACAGGGGCTGCTTTATGGCTAACTTTGGTGCTCAGATTTAAGTGTGGGACATCCACTGAAGCTGTGCATTTTCTTTCAGTTTAGTTCAGTAGATTGCCCAACTCAGATTGTAAATCCATAGGTGCAGGAATTGTCTTGTACTATGTGTTTGTACAGTGTTGAGCACAATGGAGTCCAAATCCCAACTGGGGCCTCTGGGCCTGAATACAATAATGTTAAGTAGTGTGCTGTAAGAACTGATGTCTCACTCACTCAGAAACACAAACAACCCCCCCCCCCCCCACACACAGAACTACCCAAGATCCGATAAGGAATATTACATCTCCAGAAAATCTATTTTTTTCTTCTTTTTTGGATACTGCATATCTTCATAAGAACATAACATAAGAACAATAGAATGGCCATACTGGGTCAAGACCAATGGTCCATCTAACCCACTATCCTATCTTTGGACAGTGGCCAATGCCAGGTGCCCCAGAGGGAATGAACAGAACAGGTAATCATCAAGTGATCTATGTCCTGTCACCCATTTTTGGCCTTTACATCTTTCATTCCCCTACTTGATGATAATTCCACTTCCTCAAATTAGCATTAATGCCTATGCCCAAAAGTCAGCTAAGCTGTTATTTAAAGGCTCAAGATTTTCTTCCAGAACTAGCTAGGCATTTAAGTCACCAGATAAGAAACATTTCTTGATTTAATAAACTCTAGTGAACACGGATTCCACTAGTGGCGACACTTTTAGCCCTTCTCAGTAAGAGGAAGGGGTAGTTTAATGGGAAGAGGATTGTGGTTGCAAATTAAAGGGAGAAAAATTATAGAGATAAGGAAAGGAGAAGAATCATTGGGAACACCTCTTGGAAAAATTAGTTCCAAACAAAAGATGCTTTCTAGAGACTAATGAATTTGTTGTATATGCTCATAATTGTTTCCATTCACATGGAACAGGTCCAGCTGCTTTCAGCATCCACAAATGAGAAGCAGAAGGAAGTAGGAAAGAAAACAACAGTATTTTGTTATGTCCAACAGTTACAAATACTGGATAGCACATAAATTATGTTAAGCACAATTAAACACAGCATTAACAGCAATAGTTTGGAATGCAATAAAACAAGACAGTTGTGATGAATGAGAAAGGGCCTGAAATGCATCGTATTGACAAACTAAAGCGATACATTGCCAAATTACATGTTTATAGAAACATGAACCAGAGGTCAAATAACTTGTTTCCTGCTAGCAGTGCATAAGTTCATTTAAAGCTTAAACTCTTTCTCCCACAATTGGGTGTCATGACCATTTCAGCTCCAGTGGAAGGAGAATGGAAGGAGCACTAGTGTAGTCAGGACTCACATGGCCACTGGGTTTATTTTGTTTATTAATTACTTAATTAAACCATCATGTTGTCTAGAAGACCTACTCTGAGCAAGGGAGATGAGATGGTGCCAAAAAAGCAAATCTAATCGACTCTAGGACTCATGACTGGAGTTTCACCAATAATAGGGTAACTGAAGGGAACATCCCCCAAAAGTTAAGTTCACTCTAAAATGTCTTCACTACATTTCTAAGACTTGGGTGCTTGTTCTCATTTTTGGAGGATTCTGGTCTGCTGCTGCACCAATTCTGTAGCCTTACTCGAAGTCTTGAGAAACCCCACTTAGCAATTTCCTTCAGCCCAAACAAACTGTTCTCACACACTTTTATTTCATTTGGTGCTTTCTTTCAATAAATATTTTCCATAAAACACAGGTTAAAATAACATACTGCTGCCTTTCACCTACTTTGGACAATATAATTTTTCAACTGAGGTTAGGGTTCATCAGACTGGAAGATGTTGTAGAAAATGGTTGTTTCCCGGATGCTACCGTTCTACATGAGAAACTGATGGAACCACCACAGGGATGTGGAAAGGGCATAGCAGCTCATCCTGGTTCACTCTGAGTGATTCTGGGAACTAAAACTGCACCCCGCATAAACTTTGGGGATCATCCTGATTTCACCAAAGCAATTCCCATATTCTGCATGGAAGCAATTTCAGTCTGGAAAAACAATGACACAGTGAGTTGTGATGACGTTTTAACATAACATCACAACGTGTTAAAACAATGTAATCATATTGTATCATGATGTTATGCTTGTTCTTTTTGCGAGATTACAACACGTTGCTATTTCATGAGAGAAACTGACAGTATCTTTCAGGACAAACCGTTCAACATGGGAACACGAGAGGCAACCCATGCTTAGGGAGCAGGATGTCGAGTCTAAGGATATGTGTACACTACCATTAGACACCTAGGGCTGGCCTGTGCCAGCTGACTAGGGCTCGCGGAGCTCAGGCTGCAGCGATATTTAACTGTAGTGAAGACTTCTGGGCACAGGCTCAGGCTGAAGTCTAGGGTCTAGGACCCAGTGAGGTGGAGGGTCCCAGGGCTCAGACTGCAGCCCAAGCCTGGAAGTCCACACCACAATTAAACAGCCCTGCAGCGAGTCCTGCCAGCCCAAGTCAACTGGCATGGGGCAGCTGCAGGTTTTTAATTGCATTGTAGACATATCCTAAGTGGTTAGAAGAAACAGTACAGTATCTCAGACTGGCTGTAATTATTCATCTTATTGGAAAGTTATGTATGTGCATGAATCTGTTAATGATTGCTCCTATGAATGCTTCTTAGGAGGAGGCCTTCTACTTCCATTATTGCATTAGGCCTCCACTATGCCGGAAACATCATCTTGACAAATAAAGGAACTACCCAGGCTTTCTTTGCAGTACTGTTTCATACCCCATCAGCTAAAATACTAATTGTCATATTAGTGGCCCATAACAACCTGTCTCCTAACTCCCTAGAAATGTACCTTTGCTACAAACTGCCATTTTCTATTGACCTTGGAAGCAAGTTTAGAATTTGGTTTCCAGCTCCTGATGCAGAGGATCCATTTGAATAAGCCTTTACAATAAGTAGTTCATGGTTAGGAAACAGTTTGATATTTTCATGAGGAGCTATAGTTTTGATCCTAGTGGAATGAGAAGTATCACAATTACTTCATTAAAAATGCAGTTTGGGGGCATGCCCCTAGCTTCACTGCAGAATTCTAGTTTATTTTAAACTAGTCGGTATTTATTCTGTCTCTTCCCATCTTCTCTCCTAAAAATAACCCAGAGTAGCTGAGGAGAGAGACTAAGTCACATGAACCCAATCCCTTCTTTAATGTTAATGGAAACAAATGCCAGGCTCAGATGCCGATAACAATTTTGCATTCTATCTTGGCTCTAGTAACTTCTGTGAGCTGATAGCAAAATGTAAAAGATAAAAGGTGCACTCGTGACTCTCCTACACCTATTGTGGCTAAAACCCCTTTTTTCTGCAATTTCTCTCTGCCACTCCAAGTAGCTTTGTCATTGCTGATGTTTGTTAAAGCTGGAGACACTGCAGGAGAAGGTGCAATTTTACAGTAGAGGTAATTCTTTTGTACTCTGATGCCTCACGAGTACTGGTTTGCAAAGCAATCTCACACTCACATGCTTAGTAGCCCTGGCAGACAAAGCAGTGCATTTCCCAGTTTGTTTTGATTTAGAGGTACGCTGGAACCCTCTTAAAGCTAAAGGCATTTTTCCACAAAACAGTTATATGCACAGATTCAGCTATAACTAGAAATTAAATTTGCATGGTGGAGTGCATTGAAATCATTCAGGGTTCGGAGTGAAGAATGTAAATGGTGCTTCACTCAGCCAAGTTCATTGTAAGCATGTCCCTCTGGAGCTAATCCTTTTAGTTGTGAGACAGTATCCTTTTTCTTTTGTGGGAGGGTTGAGGGGGAACCCACCTATTTTCCACATCATTCTTGAACCCGGCATTTCATTATCACGCTCCCTTCAGCTGGCTATATCTCAGGAGGTTATTGAGAGAGACAGATTTTGTACACTGGCCCGAGTGGTGATGCAGGAGCACTCAAGATCTATGCAAGCACTCCCCTCCTCTCACCTCTGTCAAGGCTGCCTCCCAGAGCATTCTGACTTCTCACTTCTTATTGACCAAGTGTATGTGCCATGTTTGGATGGGGAGCTCGCCTGTACTGGGGTTGCATGGCAGTGACAAAGGACATTGAGATCCAGCAATACCATTCTCTTCCTTTGTAAAAATTAATATTTATCAAAGTAATAAAGTGATGAGATGGACCAGGGGCTTATGATAGATTGATGGTTTCGATTGACTCCGTTTCAATTTATCCTATTCAAACTATAGCTGCCTCTGTTCAGCAAAGATTAATATAGTCTTAGAGTTGATACAGTAGATTTAATTGACTAAATGAAACTAACAGCTGAAATGCTTTAAGAGTGTATATACATTTTTATTATAGTAGAATCACCCTGTTTCCTCTGTGTTTGTGGTGAGTCACGGCAGCCTAGTAACCAGTAGGAATAATAACTGTGTGTTTTGCCTGCAGACGTTCCCTTTCTCCTGAACACTGCAGTCTTGAAACTTTCCTTTTGTTCATCAGAATTCAGAATGGTTACCAAGTACCCGCATAAGAGTTACAGATATGGTCCTACAATGACAAGTCAATTAAGCAGACTGTGTGAATTCTTACAAATGCAAGAGAGTAGAGGCAGGACAGAATACATTAAATAAGGTTATAAAAGTGACTTATTTTAGAAAGAGAAAAGCAGAACACAAAGTAAAGGGATGGGAAATTATAGAAGAGTGACATTGCCCACCATTAAACATTTACCTTTTATTACACAGAAAACCTGTCAAGTACTGCGGAATAAGCAATTTGAAACAGTGCATCAGAGTTTTAAGCTGATAATAGCCATTATGGAGAGTACGTCTGTTTTGATGCAGGGAAAGAGATGTCACCATTATTGTTGTGATGGGACTGCAGGAAAAGGGCAGAATCAGAGTGGGGGTTGTGAGGAATTCCTACCCTCCGCCTTTCCCCAGATAAAATGGAGGAAGTTTTTGGGGGACCCAAATTGTAAATGATATTTAAGAACAGGTTCACTTATTGCTTGCATTGATGTACCTTCTCAAAGAATTACAGGGTGCATGTATCATTAAAGAAAAAAACAGTGAGGGTTTCTATGCAGCCACCTTATGCTTGCTTGGGTAGTTTGAGGGAACATGCTGATGCAATTGCCCCTGATAAACATTCTGCCACTGATGTTTCTAGTCCAAACCTTTGTACATCTATGCAATAAAGATTTAGTTTGTCATAAGTTGTTTGCCACAAATTGCCTCTCTTATAATATAATTTGTTTTTATTTTCTGGGGTGGTTTACTGTGAACACAGCAGAATAGTTAGCAGCCAGTCTAACCAAAATTTGTGTTATATCAGGTGGGTAAGAGCCAAAGGCAGAGACAGTAACGGTAGCTGTTCCTACTTACATTACTTATAGGAAATGGTGCGTCAGCACACAAAGACACTGTTCGCCGTCTTAACATTAATGCATCCACTGGTTAATTTATAGTAGACATGATCAAATAATTACAAAATACATAATATATTCTTAACAAAGTATTCAGATTTGAATTATTACTATTCTAAGGCCATACTATTATTACTAATATTCACAATTATTCAGAAGGTCACCAGTGTTCATGAAAATTTTCACCTAACTTGTAAGTTTCACAAAATTGTTCCAGAAGAATAGTGTCACTTTTTATTTCTTTTTCCCATTTGAAATCTTTAGCCAGCCAACAAGGTAAAAGATGTAATTCCATGCAATTAAACAAACATTATTAATTATGAATTGCTGTATTACAGTTTGTGAACATCAGTATTAATAATAATAAAATCTCTATAGTCTGATAAAGTTTTGCCCAACATACTGGGTTAATATTTTAAAAACAAACCAACTAAAAAGAAAAAGCAAACAAAAACAAACACTCCCCTCCCCACAAATTTTTTTAACAGAAGTCAGGGAAGGTTCATGGAAGATCTGTGCAATTTGTATACTTTTTGGTTTGCTGAAGATTATTCAAACAGTATTACTCCATAATAAAGCGTCTTTGCCTTAAAGGGACAATACCATTTATATACACAGTAGATGACACTCAAGCCTCATTATGCATTATGATACAGATATTAGAGTAATTAAATTTTGAGCAAGTGAGGTGTTGGGCAAATACTCTTTTCCAAAATTCACATGAAGTGAGCATAACAAGTAATGGCCATGTTAAATTAGATCTTATGCATATAGAAAGACTTCTTTAATGTTACCTGGAAGTCATTGGCAAATTGGACATTTAAAAATGTTTAGCACTATGTTTTACTAGTGTATGAGAATTTATTTTTAACTCAAAGGCTTCTCACATACACCATTTATTGATTTTTTTTTAATATTAGGTGCTTTTGAAATCCATAAAGCCAAGTAAACAATTACATCCTGCTATCATTACACTGCTTTTCTGTATTAGATAAGTATTGGACATGAAGTGGATTTATTCTGATTGTTGATATTTCTATGCTTCCTAATGTTATTTCCATGCATCTTAAAAATAGTTTATGTATAGACTAATTATCAGATGAACTGAACATACTATTAAAGATGGACTTCAGGGGTCAGACACTCTAAGAATAAGGTCATTTGTGCTTCTGAAAGATGCCAGATTAACAGAAGACTTCAGTCTCCAGGAATGTCAGTCTACATCACAGAACAGTGAGGGCCCACAATAGAGCAAAATACCCCTCTATATATTCACACTCACACATACATGCTCTTTCTTCCCCATCAATCCAAATGAAAATGAAAAGGGCTAGAGGGAAGTTTAGCTCTTATGCACATTCAGTTATCTTCCTCTTTGCTGAGACTGTTTACTTGTTTCGTGGGATACACCTCTACCCTGATACAAAGTGACCCAATATAACACAAATTCGGATATAACGTGGTAAAGCAGTGCTCTGGGGGGGCGGGGCTGCGCACTCCAGTGGATCAAAGCAAGTTCGATGTAATGCAGTTTCACCTATAACGTGGTAAGATTTTTTGGCTCCCGAGGACAGCGTTATATCGGGGTAGAGGTGTATATGAAAGGACTTGGAGGTCTCCATCCAGTGCACTGGGGATAGACTTCCATATATCACCAAAATCCACCACAACTGGCAACTTTATTCACATTTTCAGCAGAGAAGTGGTCACCTTCAGTCTCCAGTGCTGCTAATTTCTAACATTGCACCAGCACTATATTCCATTCCCTAAGGGATAGATTCTGGCCCCCTTACTTATGTTGAGTGTCACCTTATTCTGAGATTAATCCCGTTGAAATCAATGCAAATATTTGGGGAGTAAGGCTCTAAATGAGTGTCAGAATTTATAAAAATTAATATCATTTGAAGAAATAACTATTTTAATTTATTTAGATTTTAAAATAATAATAAAATGCCTATCCAAGGATCTAAATGCCATAACTTCATTAATAACACTAAAAAACCCCAAGACACACTAAATAATCATTTCAACACAAATTCAACTTATTTAAATATAAAGGTAAAATCAGAGATAAAGGAAAACAGAATTTAAATCTGCTAGCCAGCACAACTTGTCTAATTCCCAGTTGCAAGACAAAGCACCTGAAAAAACAGATCTCTTATTCTTTACCTATCATTCATTTTAAAGTAATTCAGCTCTTTTTCACTTATTGCTTCTAGTCACATTCCTGCATGCCTAATGATGTCTGCTAAAATGCATGAAGGAAACAGACTACAGTGAATCATGTATTCATCTTGACGATAATTTAGTATGCTAGCCATCAGTTTTAGGAAAGGTCCTTTATCCTTACATTAGTAATGTAAGTGCAATGGACATAATTGGTCTGATTTTCCTCTTGCGCTCTAAAACAAAAGTCCCTCCGCTCATATCAGTAGTGTTATACCAATGTAACACTCATGTAAATGAGAGTTGAATCAGGCCCAATAACTGCACCGGCTCTGGGGAAATCTAGGTTGACTTCACTTTGTAAGCAATACTTAGAGACAGCATAGAAACAGTAGTAAGGAAATAAAAATGATGCACTTCAGAGATAAGTCATGTGACTGCAAGAGAAACTGCTTGGGGTCTGCGTTTTATCCCACTAAATTTCATAAAGCACAAACACAAGATAAAAATTGGCAAGAATATCACAGCTAGGGGGTTGTCTCCCATATCTTTCAGCCTCACCAGGGCCAGAGGTACGTCAGCTCTAGGTTCTATGATTTCATAAGAAAACTTAGGAAACCTTTCTTGTGGTTGTTCTTCTGTACTGAACAAACCTTCAGACTTGAAGTCTATACTCTAAGCTTATCAAAACGCAATGGTGTAATTATTGTTTCTGCTCTTCCCAACTTGGCTTCAACTGAAACTGAATCATAAAGCAAAACAAGTAAAGCAAAATAGATGAAAAGTTTGCTGAAGTCCATGCAAAATGAGACAGACAAGATTTACATAGCTCCATCTGAAAACACTGCGTAATAGTTAAGTCTATCCAGAGTCTCATGGAAAAGATCTGGTTCTGGATAGAAATTTCATGACATAAATAGGGTGAACAGTTCAGGTGGAAATTGTTATAGTTTTCCATCATCACATCATAACATGGTCTCATTACTACAGCAGCATGCTCTATAGGAGAGGGGAAAAAATTTTGCTATGTGGGAAGACCAAGAGGAGACTGTGCACTGGGACACCATTCTTAGAACATAGGGAGGAGCATAGAGGACTATCCAAGGAAAGTCCTGCACTGTACCCTTGGAGTCCCTCTCCAGACTAGGGGGAAGAGTTCAGATGAAGCTAATGTGAGGGACCACAGCTGACCCCCAAATTTTCTGGTTTCAGGTGTAATCAGAGTCAGGATGAGCTCTACCCTGACATCTGGTGGTGAATTGTGGCTAGTTGTGGAAAAGAACTTCAGGGGCTGATCTTGTTTGCATAGGCACACCCACCCCACCTAGCATGAGCCCACAGCAGCCCAAATGGTCACTTCGGCTGCTGTGGGATCCCCAGTTTTTCTGTTATTGGGGCAGGAAGAATAACGTGTTGTTACCCTGATTATGTGAATCAAGGACAGTGGAACTGTTTTATGACAGAGGGACTTGCCATCAACTAAGTAGCACTCGCTAGACAATGGACATGGGTTCCAAAACCCAGTGAATTGAGAGAGGCTGGGGACAGGCATTTGTACTTGATGGTATGGGCCACTTTTAAGGGCCTTAAACACCAATTGCATCTCCTCCTTTCTCCACTGTGGCATATCAGAACTATTTTTTATTCCATTAGGAGTCTAGTTACAGGCTGCTGAGCTGAATTCACTTTGGGCCAATGGTGCACCAGCAGTGAGGCTCCCCTACTACAAGCTGAAATCACTAAAGAGCTAAAATTACTAAGAGCTGAAATCACTGAGTGCTGGGGGGCGGGCCTGAAGATATATTGCTCAGTGGCTGGCGGAGCAGAGCAGTACGCGGGATGGCTGGCTGAGCGGAGCGGCTGGCTGAGCAGAGCAGTTCGCAGAATGGCTGGTGGAGCGGAGCAGCTGGTGGAGTGGCTTGCAGTGAAGGTTGCAGCAGAACCCCATGGAGAGGTGGGGCAGTTGGCCTCGGACCACGTAAGGTGCCCCTTAAAACCCCTGGTTCCCCCCCGCACATTTCCACCCAGGCTGGGAGGTAAAACTCTGTAAAGATAAACTTTTGAACTCTGGGGCTGCACTGACCAGGGAGAGAGAGAGACTTTTGAGGTGTTGGACTTTTGGGACTTTGGGTGAGTTTTTTGAGTTGCGGGTCTTAAGACCCTGAGGGGAAAAGGACACTGCCAAACTTACTTGGGGGTGGGTCTTTTGCTCATGGTTTGTGTTATGAATCCTGTTTGTGGTGTTTCCCCAACATAATGCTGCATTGTTTCCCTCCTTTATTAAAAGGATTTTACTACACTCAGACTCCGTGCTTGCGAGAGGGGAAGTATTGCCTCTTAGAGGTGCCCGGGGAGTGGTATGTAATTGTCCCAGGACACTGGGTGGGAGCTCGAGCCGGTTTTGCATTGTGTTATTGAAACGGAACCCCTAGATACTGAACCTGGCCCTTGTTGCTGCCAACTCTGATGGGCAGAAGGGTTACACAGGTACCTCTGACAAACAACTATACACTTTAGGATACAGGATATAATATAAAAGTTGATCCTTGAAAAACAGGTGCCAGGTGCAATCATAGGAACTCTGGATCATGCCTGTAAGAGCAGCTAACCATTAACGTTTATTAGAACTGTCTCAGTACCTCTTTCTTGCCTGTAGTCTTGGAAAGTACTGCTAAATTGCCTGGTAGTGATGCTACTAGCAACAAGGTATTGAGTTACTGAAATCTTCTTTTCAGTTAAGTCTAAGACAACTATATTTTCAGTTATAAGTACCGCTCCATTAGCCGAGCACTCAACTACTTGGAACCTTCTTCCCACTGTGACAAGGAACTCGTCACCTACAGTACAAGAGCCCTGCTCTTCAGTAGGAGAAAGCCAGGCATCAGAAATAAGGCTGAAGCTTCAAGCTGCACACACACACTCTGAGGTCAAGAGAGGTACAAGCTTTGATCTACAGCAACGCAAGACCAGGGAACTAACATGTTCAGTGAAGAAGTGAGAAAAGCAGAACAAAACAGAGATGATAAATAACAAATGGCAGGGGTTAGTTTTTGCTGGGTCAGTGAGCTAAGCTCTTTTTTAATAAATAAATTTTCTATTCTTACTCAGATTCCTCCTTTGAATTCGGCATGTATTGCATCCAGAAAGAACTGGGAGCTTACAATTATCTCATTTATCTTGTGCTATGGCTGTGCAGAATTAAATCACTAAAATCTAAAGGTTCAGAATGTCACGAAGATCTGCATATGATCAATAAAAAAAACTCGGAACTCACTCACTCTGTTGCCATGATGCTTTTGCAGTGCAAATTCAACATGTATCCTACAACTGCGGTGCTCTGGTTTAAATAGGGCATGAAGAATGAACAAACATCATCAGCTCACTTCAGTGGCCTTAGGTATTGCTGCACCTATGGGTCAAACTATACAGTCTTTACTCAGGCAAGCTCTTATTGCAATCAGGGGGAGTGTCAGAGCAAAAGAACTTCAGGATTTGACCCATGCTGATTAAAATTAATGTTTGAAGACTCCTGCTGTAGCTTTCAGAATGAGTGGAAAATTTGAAAGTTAATTAAAAATATAGTTCCACAGCTGAGACCTTGAACGTGGCAGTTCAGCTGGAGCTAATGTTTATGACAAGTTATATTCTGCCCCCCCCCCGCCCTCCCCCCAAGGCTCTAAAATTGAAATTAAGAACTGTGCCTTTATTATTAGTCTTAGAATGATGTAGTGCATATCCATTAAGCAGAGAATGCCAGTTAAAGGTAGCTGCTGGTGGATTACTACAGAATCCCATCAGAGGATCACACAGCACTATAGGAAAAAAAGGACTTTCTTAAATGACTGGTTTTTAAGATGATGTATGCTATTGCTAGTCTGGTAATAAACTTAGTAGATAAACCATTTACCTAGAACTGCTTCTGGCCCAACCACAAAACAGGGTAGGGCAGGTTGAGGTGAAAGGCCAGCAGGGATTATTCATCTCTCGCACCCAATCAGCCACATCTATCTGGGCTCAACAGGTCCCAGTACTGTCCTTCCCATGTATCCTCCAAATACCTGCCACCTTCACAAACAATGGGTCTTTTGCACTCTGCATCCCCAGCTTCCCTGGAAGGCCTAGCGCCAACCATTGGGCACAACAGCCGCAGTGGGGCAGCGATGACAGAGTAAGGCCCTGAAAGAGACTCTCGTTCCCTCAGCTCCAATACAGAGCTTCCAGTCAGAACCTTTCTGGGACCCTGCCTCTGCAGCATCATAGGAACCCACACTCAGATTTCCCCTTCTTCCCCTCCATAATGGTATGTGTCTGGTTCCTTTGAAGCTGTAAAGGCAGGGGGCCAGGGAAGCCATTCTGCATCAAAGCCAAAGAGAAATAGTATTTTCAGGGATATAACTACTTTCCTTATTCCAAAAAAAAAAAATCCCTTGTTCAGTGGTGGTAGGAAGTGAATTATTTTTTACTATTGTCACATGATGGGGGGCAGATGTAAACTCATTTTGAACGTAGGCAAGCAAGGAGAAGAGAATGGCCAAATTCAACCATCCCAAAGACTCTCAGTTTGACAAGTCTATAGAATGGCCTGAATGTCACAAGTGCATCATCAGATTCTGAATGGCAACAACGCTTAACACAGTGAAATGAAGTACAAGTCAGCTCATTATCTTATGCAGTGGGGAGTGAAGCTGGCAATAGAGATCAGTCATTAGTCTGAAGAAGGCAGAACGATTGACATCTTTCTTCAGAAGGAAGATGGACATGGCCTTTCAAAAAGCAATTTAACACTCCGGACTGTGTGTGCTTTCACCTAAGGATTAGAGAAGACTGGGAGAAAGCGTGGAAGCCTTTATAAGGGCTCTTAATTAACAAGTAGAGCATTTTGACATTGATATATTCTTCCCGCTATCAAAGCTAGTCTCAAAGTTAATATTCTCCAGGTAGCAGATTCTGTCAAGTTCCGCTCTACCCTGATACTGCCAAGCTCGTGACTTTTCAGATGATGTTCTTTATGTAATCTCTTGTTCAGCATCACAAGTACCCTAGAATCTCCCATAGAAAAAAATGAGCAAGATCCTGCAAAGATCCTGCAAAGGCCTGGAGGTTGTGGAAGTTTATATGGGTGACATTTCAGTTTATGGAAGAAATAACAAAGATTAGAAAGAAGTTCTAAAATTAAATAAAAATATATGCAATATCCACTTACATGGCACCGCTTGCAGGAGTGGTAGAAGGAAGACACTGTCGCTTATGTAAAGCCCACCTCAACTAGACTCTGATCAGGGCCGGCTCCAGGGTTTTTGCTGTCCCACGCAGCGCAAAAAAAAAGCCGCGATCGTGATCTGCGGCGGCAATTCGGCGGGCGGTCCTTCGCTCCGAGCGGGAGTGAGGGACCGTCCGCCGAATTGCTATGGAATAGATGGATGTGCCGCCCCTCTCCGAAGTGGCCGTCCCAAGCACCTGCTTGGCAAGCTAGTGCCTGGAGCCGGCCCTGACTCTGATCATGGTTCGGCTGCGAGGTTAACATTTGCATCAGAAGAGGAAAAGGGAGGATTTTCTTCACTAGCAAATCATTTCGTTCAACCCTGTACATAGTGAGTAGGGATTAATTTAGATGCCCATCCTACAGGAGAGATAACAAGTCTATCATTGAATTTGTTCTGTGAAAGGCTTATACCAGCCTTCCTTACTAGCTTTACAATGTGCTTAATGGTTGATTTTCACCTGAAATTCTCTCAGCCGCAGCAAATGCTTTGTGTTCAGTTCTTCTAAACTAAGAATCGACATTCTCCTTTATTAACATATATTTGAAGGCAGTTAACAGCTATTACTCTGTCCTGTGACAGTTACAGCTTTGAAGAAGATTCAATGTGAATAATGCTAGTAGCCAGTAAGACTGCTGTTTCTTATTGCAGTTGTTAAAATACAATGGAAGATTGCGATCAAGATTGATGTGGGCTATCCCCATTTTAACAGTTATAGCCAAATAATCACTATAAACTGAGGCATAAAATAGTGGGCATCTGAAGTTGGACATGTGCATAGATGCAAAACCTCCATTTTATGAGGACAGAGTACCGTATATACTCGATCATAAGCCGTTTTGTTTATAAGCCGACCCCCTCCAAGATGGATAAGTAAAAATGGAAAAATGTTATGACTCATTCATAAGCTGACCCTATAATTCAGGGGTCAGCAAACTTTGGCTCCCAGGCCATCAGGATAAGCCGCTGGCGGGCGGAGATGGTTTGTTTACCTCGAGCGTCTGCAGGCACCGAGGTAAACCTAAGTAAACAAAGTGTCCCGGCGAGCCAGCTGCTTACCCTGATGGGCTGGGACAGCAACTGGTGGGGAAATATTTTTTGGGGGGGAAGAGGCTGGGGGTCAGGGGAGTAACCTCTGTGACCATCCCCCACATGACCCCACTCCTAGCCGGGTACTCCCACACTCTCCCCATCCCATCCCTTCCCACCTTATCTGGGGAGGGCCAGGGAAGGATGTCTCTGGCCTGGCTGGAGCTGCTTCGGCAGGCTGGGCAGCACAGCCACGCCGTTCTCCGGCGGACTGGTGTGACAACACAAAAAGCTCCTTCTCCCAATTCCCTACTTTGGGTGCACTGAGCATGCTGACCCAAACTGAGCATGCTCAGTAACCTTCGCTTTTGCGTGGTGGAAACTGCAACTAGTTGCAAAAGTGGAGGGTTGCTGTTTGTGCTGCTATACCGGGCGGCGCGGTCACAGCCTGCTCTGGGGGACGGGGCCTAGCAGCACAGCTGCAGCCTGCCAGCCCCAGAGCTGCAGCTGCTTTGGAGGCTGGGGGGAGAGCAACGTGGCCAGAAGCGGAGAGACTCTGGCCCCGCCTCTTCCCTTCTGGCTCTGCTGCCTCTCCTTGCTCCCTCTGTTGTGAGGAAGGGCTGTGTCCCACCTCTCCCTCTCTATACCCATTCATAAGCTGACCCCCTTCTCTGGTGCTTCCCTTTTTTACTAACAAAATTCAGCTTATGAATGAGTATATACGGTAAGTTCTTTTAAGAATGGCGGTGCAGTTGATTATTTTCTCTGAGTGGCCCTTACATAAGATGTAACATTCTTTACCTGCTGCTGAGCAGTGTCCAGAGATGTGTGAAATTCCCATTCTGACTTTCGAAACAAAGAAAATCAGAGAAATTAATTATAATTTGATCCTTTTAACCAGAAAGTGAAGGTCAAAGTAAGGGGGCAAGCAGATCAGCAACAATAGGAAATGGTGCTTGGAAAGCCAGGGCTGAGCTCGTGAGGAAAACAAAATTCCTTTCTACAGTATGCCTTTGAGGAATGCTAGCTCTGTTTCTCAGAGTGTGAGGCTGGGCTGCATGGGAGGCTCAAATCTGCTCCAGAGGAGATTCAAAGAAGACCTGAGAAAACAGAGTGAGAGAGAGAGAGCGAGAGAGAGAGAGGGATGGGATTTCCCCCCTATTTCTTAAGTCATCTTTCAGACTTAACACTCTCCACATGCAGACATTTTTTTTTAATTATGACTAATCTGTAATCAGTACCACTTTTTCCTGAGTCATATGCGGTAATGAGGAAAGTGAGTGAAATTAGTAATTGTCTGTCTTCATGTGCCTAAAATGCACTTTTCTGTTCTTTTTGAGGCTATGGTGTTGGGGAGATGGTGGCCAGGGCTGGGCAGGTGAAATGTGATGCAAACTCTCTTATTATTTGTATCTGAGCGAATGAATATCTTTATCTAAGAAAAGAGACTGGAACAAGAGTCTGAGAAGACCTCTTCAAGAGAGACTGCTGTAGCTCCTTTTTTCCTCCTTCCCTCTTCCACCTCTCTCAGCCTCAGTCTATACAAAATGTAATACATAATACATTCCAACAATTGTAGGGGGATATTTGATTTTTTAGTACCACTAAGTAAGTTTTTAACAGGCCTTCCAATGCATATTGAATTAACCCTTAATCAATGTCACACCATCTGTACTGTTCATTTACTATCCAGTAATTATTGAAAGGCCAGGGTAAGATCCATGAGAACTGGAAGCATGCTGGAGAAATGTGTGTAGAGGCTGCATTGTAACTGGTGCCAAAAGGAGTTCTGGCTAGTCAAAGTCAGCTGGAGAGGGTAGCTCCTCAGCCCCACCGAAGGTGCAATGGGTTCCATGCCTACTCAGCTCTGTGGCCCGTGAAGAATAACGATAATGACTTGCCTTCTCCTTATTCCTCCCCACTTCATTACAAAAAATTAAAGCCCATGGAAGGGCAATACACTAGACTTCGCAATAGTATTTTGGCCACGCTCTGAGTAAGATGTCAAGAGGGACATAGAATGGTCCTTATGCCCTCCCCAGCTTTCTCCTGCCACTTCTGAAGAGCCAAAAAGGCACCTGGCCTTACAGTGACAATGTTTTTTGAACCTTCATTCTAGCCTGAGCACTTTAAGTCGTGAAAAATGCAGAATCATTAATGTTGTTGTGCTCACAAGCACACACACAGTAACATTCAGTCCCAAAGATTTGCTAGGCCAGTGTCCATGGGACTTCACCTCAATTATTTCTTAGCACGATTTTCTCTTAGAAGTTAATTAGAGAAAAGCATTATGTGTTTGGGAACTTCACCCAAATTCTCTTAGGCTTGGCCCATCCACAAAAGCTCATTAACCCCAGGCTTCTCCTGTTGCCAGAAGAGGCTTTGCAATGCCCTGCAAACTTCCTATTCTATTTGTACAAAGCACAAAACGACCGCCTTTCGTGTAAAGAGAGGCCTGGACTTGACATGACCCACCACCTTCTTGTGTATGGATTTAGCATAACCCGCAGCCATTTTGTATGCTCAGCCACCATAAGCTGGAAACAAAAACTACAGATTCAGGAGAATTCGGCCTTGTGTAGGTAGACAGATAGAAAAGTATCAGCTGCAGCTGCAGCATTATTAACAGGGATAGATATATATTCACAAAGTCATGAGAATGGGGAGAGAAAGGACAAGCTAGCCTTGAGTTCCTGCAGCTTCTTCCTGATGGTGAAAAGTACAAGGTTTTGCTGTTGCAAATGTATTCCACTAATGAAGAATAAAGATAAGTAGACCTTAAGAAGTTTTTACTAACTTACAAAAATACAAAAACTAATGAATAGGCAGTCTGAGGCATGTGAATCTTTGTACAGTATAGTGAAAATATTTGGTAGGTGTTTTTGCAAAGCTAGGCTTTGAGTAATATACTTGGTTAAGGTATTGATAAGAAGAACTCTCATTTTGACTATATAACGAGAGATAGGAAACCAGCTCATTGGAACTTACTCTGGGATACGGCTCAAGATCAAAGCTGGTAGGATTTTTAACCCCTGCATGACTAGACTGAGATGGAAGCCAGAGCCCCAGACAAGATTGGATCCTGACTGGCCATTGGGAGACATCCATCTGCTTTATTGGGCATGGTGAGCATTAGATGCTTGGTTTGTGTATTCTGTTGATTGATTATTAATTGCTAATAAATATATGTACATGTTTAAGAATATTAACAATGTGATAAAGGCTCCTTTACTGGGACAAGGTCCAGTTAACCTGTAGAGGGCCATTAGGTCCTGGAAAGGAGGTGGGAGCCCCAAAATTGTGCGGAAACATTCCGGGTATTGAAACAAAGAACTTCTTTACTGAAGTAATTAAATTAAACTAGATTTTTGTAGTGTCTTTTGTAATCCAGTGGCTCTTAGACTGTAACTAACAATACATTTGCATAGGAACAATATCCCAGATAGGGAGTGGAGACAGAGGAAATTATGCAAATTGATAGTGTCTTCTTGAACACTGAAAATGCCATTAATCAGCACTGTCAAGATTCTATTCAAGTCAATGTAAAGTCTCCCATTGACTTCAGTGGGACAAGAGTTGGTCCATATGCAATAAAAACTTCATTTATTTTAAACTTCAGGGACACTCAGGAAATATGGATTGTCATGGATCCAGCTAAGTAGGAGAGGCAGGAGCTGACCTGGATCCTGTCTTCCCTTTATGTGGTTAGTTTTGGGGTAATTGAAAAGAGGCTCAAGGAAATAATCTCAACTGATATGCTACAGCTTTGACTAATCATAACCAAACCATGGAGCTTGTTAGGCAGAGACTTTGATAAAAGAGGTTGGAGTATACCTTTAAAAATCTTCCAATACAGTATTACTGACAAACAGATCATTGGATCATTAACATGGAAATTGTGTTAAAAATGTGTTTTACTTTTCCACTTACCTTACTTTTTATCCTTGGATTTGCTTGGAGAGTGAGGCTACACAGTTCAGTTTCATGTTCTGGTTCTCATATTTCCTTCCATCAGAAGTCAGGAGATTGAGAGGTACAGGAAATAAGGGCAACACAAATATGACAGCTAAACAACTTTTGAAACCTTAAAAAAGATTATAATGCTGATCCATATTTACTTTCTCAACATATTTGCCATCAATTACATCCTTTCCTACAGCATTCTAGAATTTGCATTGCCCATACCCTGTATGTATATTACATCAAAAATATATATTAAAATAATATTAAGATTGTAAAGTCAAGCACTCAAAAGTTAGGAAATTTCAGAATTAAGGACGTCTATGCAACCTTAATTCAAACCCCTTGTGCATATGCATTATTATATAGTCTTTAATGGCATGATTACATACTATTTTCCCACAGGATCTCTGCTTCATTTAGTGGAAGGAATCTTTCAGACTGGTAGAATCCTTCAAAAAAGAAGTATCTTTTTAAGTGGCCCACTGTACTTTAATCCACACGGTCATTTATTTTAAATTAAGAAACCTAAAAAGCAAGAACAAATTTAAATCTCCATCAGAAAGTTCAGAGGTGCATCTCCCCTCTGTCTCTGAGCACTGAGCCCAGAGTCTCAAAATAGCTGACAGTAGCCACAGCCAGGTGACTTGTATAAAATTAAAGTGGCAGTACACAGAAAAGTCACACAAACTATACATTCACCAATCACCAGTATTTTGATCTCTGATTCTTGCCAAATTTGATATTGTGTCAGCAATATACAACAAATAACTAAATGCATAGACAAATCTTTGAAATGCGGGTCAATTTTCCATGTGAGCAAAATGCCATCAACTTTTCAAACTAGAAAGCCTGTTAGTTTATAATAGCAGTTTTATTCGGCTCTATAAACAATAAATGGATTTCTACTAGCTACCACAACTAAGCTATCTTTTTTCATTTGAAAGATATTATTTGACCAATGTAGCACTTGAGCTCACCATCTGCTAAATCAGAACAGCTGTACATAATAGAATCATCCACTGAATGGGTTAATGACGTTACTATACACAGTGTAGCATAACAGTGGCTTTAGAATCTAACAGGAATTTCAGCATCTGAACTCTCTTTGTATTCATTTCATTGTCAGGTCTGAATAACAAGAGGTCTCCATGTAGGTTCCTTTGTAACATGAACATTTAACAAATTAATTGTAATACTTATGAATGGTCCTCTTCTCCCTCACTTAAAGTATGGGTACAGCATGTGGGCATGGCAGTGCAAGCTTCCCACATTCTACTCTCACAATGTTCTTCACCCCTGGCCTGGAGGGACCACCTTCAAATTCAGAAAATTATGTAGTTCACACTCCATGTACATTCAAGCCCTGACCTCTTTGCTTAGAGAGCCAGCAAAGTTGCAAATAGTGATGATAATATGTGACGGGAACACCTGTGAGGTTGGTTGTTCTCCTCCACTATGCCAAGAATTTTCATTCACCACATACATAGGGACAGAAGCTGTTACAGATTGACGAGTCACGATTATGCACCCTCACCAATGTTCTTTAGTGATGAGCATGTGAGGACTGTGTACAGTTGCAATTGAGGGGTGCAAAGCAGACAAATGTAGATAAAGAACCACAAATCCCTCAGTGAAACATAGCACACTTTTATTTATCTGAGAAGATGTCTTGCTACAGATGGAGAATTTAAAAGAAAAGAGCAATGCACAGATGGGAGAGTGCAAGCAAAACATTTTTCTGGATAGCATCTGGCACAGCACACTTAAATAACTAACAAGATAAACAAAAGTTGTGAGTAGCACATGAATTGCGTCTTTGGGAAAGACCAGAAATATGACAACTGAAGGCAAGTCAGAGGACACATGACTACAACAGATCCAAGATTTTACAAACAGATGTTTAAATTGCAGCTAGAACTGAAGCAAACAAGAAAGGGGGAACAGAGAGAATCAAAGGTGACGGATAGGATGGAAAAACTGGGTTGCTAACCCATATGTAAAGGCACATGAAGAATTAATGCAACTAAAGTGCTTAAAAATGGCTACCAACATGAAGATTAACTTTAATTCATTGTGTTTTATTAGGCTTTAATTTTTATACCGTCTCTCAGGCAGGACTCAACTGTATATATGCAGTTTGAATTAGTTTTGCTTATGGATACAGGAGTTAGACAGTTTCACATACAGGAGTTGGACAGTATCAACTGTCAGCCTCTTAAAAAATCTTACATAATAAAAGCAGATTTATGGTTGCCCGCCCCACACATCTCCATGTATTCCATCGGCTCTAAGTCCCTCTTGGGCTCTGAGAACCACATCTCTTTTATTTCCTTGTCTCATCCACATAGGTCCCTCACCAGCAGAGGACAATGTGGATATGTCTGTGTCTACTGCTTCTTAATATAGCTCACTGAGCTAGTGGAGGGGTTGTAAAACCACTGCCATCTTCCACATCCTTTTATAGCCTCAACATCTTTCACAATGGGGCCCATAATGAGGGATAGAAAGTGGGACAATGAGTGCCTTCAATTTGCTTTATTAGGATCTAGTTGGATAGAGTTGTTTCTGCAAACTATGCATGATTATAAAAAGAGGCTAGTGTTAGTACAATCACAGTGAGGCACTCTAATTAGAAGGTGTAGCTGTTTGTTATGGACAGGTAAGAGTTGATTTGTCTCAGGACATCATTACAGTAGTGGAGTTGAAGTAATCTGGGTCCATGTCCTTATTCCCCAATTTTTACATTTATTGTAAGTTTAAACTTTTGCATAACTTCATAGTTTCAGAGAGTCTAAAACCAGAAGGGACCATTAGATCATCTGACTTTCTGTATATCACGGCCTTTGAAATTTCATCCAGTTATCCCTGTTTTGAGATCATTAACTTATATTTGATTAAAGCAAACATCTTTATTTGAAGACGTCAAGAAAGGGAGAATACACCATTTCCCTTGGAAATTTGTTCAAATGGCTAAACACCCTCACTGTTAAAATTTTGTGCCCAATTTCTAATTTTAATTCAACGGGGTTCAACTTCCAGCTGTTGGTTTTTCTTATGCTTTTCTTATTTTCTTTTTTGATAAGCTAAATAGATCAAGTTCCTTAAATCTCTCACTGTAAGGCATTTTCTCTAGTCCCCAAACAATTTGTGTTTCTTCTCTGCACCATCTCTAGTTTTTCAACATCCTTTAAAAAATATGGATACTTGGGTCACATGATCAATAGAGAAGTAGGAGCTGCCTGACTCCTGGTCTCCTCAATGCCCATGCACTAATCCTCATCAGTTAAGGGCTCCCAGGTATCTAAACTGTAATGTTCTGTCAAGGTGTCCCTTTTTGTTGTATTATTATGGATCCTGAAGGGAAAAATAGAAATGCCAAATGACCCAAGTCTGATTCTCCAAAGACAGATAAGGCTGAGGAAACCCAGCAGTCTTTCACACAGGACTTTGCAATTAGGAAGGACTATCTAACTACCAAACTTGATCTTTTTAATCTCAAGATATATAGATCTCTAACGATATGGGAGAAGTCAAAACTTGTTTGACCTATTTAGCAAACAACCTATGAAAAACCGCCATAGAAGGAGGTTAAAAACGGAGAGTGCTTCCTTAAGGCAAAAAGACTAACCAGTCTTGAGGAGAATCAAGAAGATCTTGAAAACAGATCACACAGGAATAATTTGCAGTTACTGTGGTTCCTGGAGTACCGGAAGCAAAACTCATGATTAGCTTTCTGAAGGACACACTCTCTAAGGTAGTGTTTCTCAAACAAGGGGTCCCAACGTAAAAGGGGGTTGCAAGACTACTGTAGGGGGGTCATGAAAGGCGCCAAGCTCTGAAGGCAGCACTGCTGCCAGCAGCAGCGCAGAAGCAAGGATGGCCTGGTATGGAGGTAGGTCATAAGAGCCTGAAATATTTTCAAAGGGAGTCCCAGCAAAAAAAGTTTGAGGACCCCTGTGGTACTGGGGTTGGATGTCAGTTCGCCTCCCCTGAAGATTGAAAGGGCTCATTGTGTGGCAGGGGCCATAAGGTGAAAGCACAATGATAGCCCCAGACCATCATTTTTAAATTGCTACAATTTAATGACAAAATTAAGCTGATGTCTGCTGCTAGCCAAAGAGGAACTCTTAAGTATAGGATTTAAAATTTTCTTTGTATCCAGACTTCTCTGTAAGTTTAAGGAAGACGAGAGCAGCATTTAATGGCATCAAATGAGCTCTTAGGGGATCAGTTATTAAGTACAGCCTCAGATATCCTGTGATCTTCATATTGAAGCTGACAGACTCTGTGAAATACTTCAAAACCCCTAGGATGCTTGAAAAGCACTACCGAAATTGAGACCAGATCTCACTAAGGGTAACACCATGATCCTCTCATAAAGAGAAAGAAAATGGAGAGTATAAGATCTGAATAAAAAGAACTATGGGAAAATCAGGCAGCTTATGTACATATATTTGAAATATTTGATATATTAAATAGGGTTATTGGGTATAATTAGTACTCTTAGACAAGCTATGTAGTATAGCTGGATAATCAATATTTTCAATATATTGATAAACCAATGTAAGTAAATCTATATAATCATCATAACTATAGTACGATTATCTTCTTATTTCTAATTAGACATATAAATATAGATATAAATATATTTGTTTATAATATATAAGTAATCCTAATGTATTCATAACTATCTACTTGTGTGTTATTTGTGGCTACATGTATCACTTTACATGAGCACTTGTATATTTATTTTTATGTTTCTACTCATACTTAAAGTTAATATATTTATAACATGTTTATGGTAATAATATATTTATATTTATTTATTTGCAAATGCATTATCATTTATGTCACTTCATGTTTACCTTTTTCATTAATCTCTTGGTATACATTTTTATATACCATGTGCATATTAGCATTTACATACTATTACTTACTCATTCATATTTTTGAAGCAATAGGTTTAATTAATTTATATACTTTGTCACACATAGGTATTTTGGTAAATAGAGGTTTATTTCTGTCAGATTTCTAATTAATTCAAATTCAGAGGTGAGGGAGGGAGAGTGCAGGCAAATACCATCTGGGATCTGAATGTGCCTGTACTGGAAATCTGGGATGTGAAGAATATTGTGGGGGGGGGAGGGGAGGAAGGGCATTTGTTTTTTTGTTTTGAATGGAGAGGCACTCAGAAGCTGTCAATTAGCAGCTGAACAACTACTATTTTTTTCATGAACTCCTTTAACTTTTGTTCCTGAAATGTACTGGGGCTTAATGAAGCCAGCAAGAGAATCAAAACTTTGAGGCACTTAAAATCAAGGGGATGTCATACAGCTTTCTTTCAGAGGACCCATTTAAGGAGTGAAGATGCAGATGAATTAAAAGACTATGAGTGTGACATGAATATCACTCCTCTTTCAACTCCAGAAGCAGGAGAGAGTAGCAATACTAATCCACAAGAGCCTAACTTTAAAATTTATTCAGTTGTGGTCAGATCCAGAGGGCAGATACATAATACTTGAAGGCATTTTCAATATTAATGTATATAATTTTGAAGCACTGTGTGTGTGTGTGTGTGTGTGTGTGTGTTTGTGTTTTAACTTGTCAGGACGGCCCTCTCTTTGTCTATATTAAATGTAATCAAGTCATTATCACTGGCAACTACCAGTTTCCACTCCAGTGATTTTAATTCATTTTTCTTCATATGAAGATAGACATGTTCTATTTTTACCTGTCACTCAACAATTTCCTGGCTTTTCATGGCTATTTAAAATAACTACAATGTTTTTATAAAAGGTCTTACCCATAACTCACTTCTATATCCTCTCTACAGTAACTTACCTTTATGAAGTTTAGCCTGAGAATTTCCCTGCCTACGGATCCACTGTAGGAAAGCCCTGCATACTGCACATCTTTAACAGGTCCATAAAAGAGTTCCACTCCTGAACTTTGGCCAACTCCTTACCCCTACAGCTGCTCAGTGCAAGCTTCCCACACATTGCTCTGACCTGGTCTTTCAGTCTTCATACTTATTCAAATCCTGACTTCTTTGATCACACAGCCAGCAATGTAGCAAATTGTGATCATAGTTTGTGACTGATATCTGTGCATTGAGAACTTGGTTGAGACCATCATGTCATTTCATACACACCTCTGAAAAGCTATCCCCATATTAAGTATTTTTCATTCAGTAATGATGAGGGCTCAATTTAAACCAATGACATAGGACGTGAAAGGCTCTGTATCCTCTAAACTCCAAAGAGAAGGAAGAAGTTATTTTCCTTAAATAGTTCAGAGTTTGAAGACAAATTTTGCTTGTGATAGCATTTTTTTCCTATCAAAAGTTTGTGAAAACTAGTTTACTTCTTTTGAAATTTGTAAAATCATCACCAAATTACTGACAAAAATGTTGACAACACCAATTTTTCTACTGTATTAAATTGCTGAATTTCCTCTCTGGTTCCCTCTTTTGATCATTATTCTTATTTCCTTATATTATTAAAATACATTACTCAGTGTTAGAATAAAGCGTCTGATCCCTTTCTTGTGTTGTGTGACAATTGTTTCTTCACCACAATCCCAATCTTTCTTTAATCCTTGGTTTAATTTTTTTCACTGTAGAAAAGTGCAATAGCTCTTCATCCTTATTTTCCAGGCCCTCTGGTCTCTCACAGTTTCCTGCACACCTGTGCCCATTTCCTTCTACTCTCTTTTCCAGGGATCCTCCTAATTTTTTCTCTTCATTTCTTTCTCACATACTGTCTCCTGTGCTTTAAAGCAATACGTTCTTGTTGACCAAGAGCTTTCTTTCTCCTTTCAGCCACTCTTTAAACCCCACATTCTGTTAGTCCTTCCCACAACAGTCGTCTCATCCAGGAGCCTCTGGAACCTCACTTTCCTCGGCTGCTGCCTCTTGTCTTGATGTTATTAGTAGGTGTTATTAGACAGGACCTTAGTCCCTAATGTGTTCTGTATATTTACACTGCTATTCAATTTTTTTAAATGATATACTAAAGTTAAGAGGTACTATAGTATAATATTGAAATACAATGTGGTTTAAGGTTCTTCAGTACATCAGCACTTCATAGGAGGGAACTCACCTAAAGGTGTTTCCAGTCAGTTCTGTCCATCCACCTTTCTCCAGAGAGTGAAGGGAAAGAGAGGTTAATAGTGCACTTGATCTTAATTACCCAAGTCAAAGAAATAAGCACAACAAAACTCAAGTTTTCTCTGACCTTCCAATGAGTTTTTTGCTTAGAGTGCAGTATTAACCAAAAAAACCCCACTAATGTAAAGTGACAACTGAGTACAAATGTGGACAGGGATTAACTAGGATAAAACAGATTTTTTTTTAAAACAAGCTTAGGCTACGTTATGTCGGCTGGCCAAGAGCTAGAGCAGGCTTCACCAATTACTGGGGTTCACTATCTGGTAAACGGACATGGCAAATGGGAACATTGTGCCTATTCCTGCTGCTGAAACTTGACTCACACCCTAATGGTCCCTAAGCAGCTGCTCTGCCTTGTGAGCCAAGACCCTCACCCAGAGCACAACCAGTAGGAGCTGAGTTAAGCTCTTCTAATAACAATAATAACAACATTTAGCTCTTTTCATCTTCAAAGCTTTTTACAAACATTTATCAGTTAATCCTCACAATACCCCTGAGGAGCTAGTTATGTCTAATATTGTTATTTCCCAACAAGCATAATTAGTCCTAATTGTGTCTTGTTTAATGTGACCATTTACAGAGAGGCAGAATAAAGGAGGCACTTTGAGTGTATCTATACTGCAAATACAGAACCTGGGGCAGCAAGTCTCAGAGCCAGGGTCAACTGACTCGGGTTTGCACTACCGGGCTAAAAATAGTAGTGTAGATGTTCCCAACTGGGCAGGAGCCAGGCTCTGAGACTCCCTTCCCCCCCACTCACCAGGTCTCAGAGCCCAGGCTCCATCCTGGTGGGAAAGTCTACACCATAGGTGCTGGAACAAGGGGTGCTGCCGCACCCGCTGGCTTGAAGTGGTTTCCATTATATACAGGGTTTACAGTGTGGTTCAATGGCTCTCAGCACCTCCACTATACAAATTGTTCCAGCCCCCCTGGTTTACACCCTGCAAGCCCAAGTCAGATGACCTGAGCTCTGACACTTGCTGCCACAGGAGAGTGTGTGTGTGTGGTGTGTAGTGTAGTGCAGTGCAGTATAATGTAGTGTAGTCCCAGAGAGGTTAAATGATTTATTCAGTCCATAGATGAAGTCAACGGTAGGACTGGGATTATCATGTAGTTCCTGGTTCCCAATCCTAGCCTTGAATCACTGGATTACAGCTCCCTTCCACCGCATTCCCCTTTTTGAGATAAATTGCTTTTTCTATAGTGCACAGGCTTCAAAAGAAAGATTTTTTTGTTCCTCCTGTAGTTGAGTCAAGTGTCTTACTGATTAACTCCCTCCCAAAACAAAGTGACTGATTACTTTTTAACCTCTATAGAAACTGGAATGCCAAATTAGCATTCACTGCACACTATTTGGGATTTATTAAAATTTGATTACAAATACCGAAGGAAACACATACTGCATCTTGAACAGCTTTAGAGAAATTCAGTCTAGACAATCCTTTAAGAATGAGCCAGCTTTTGCAAATCATGAGAGAAAACATGTTCTTTCCAAGAGTTATTTCCAGTTAGAAATGTAATTTACCCCAGTAGAACGTAAGAGCTCTTTTAATACACAGTAGGTATATAGAAGTAAAATATTTTTTAAAAAGTCAAAAACATTCTATAGCTAAATAAATACAGAACTGACTGTAATAAACACATGTAAATGACTTTCGTACTTTAATGATCACTCAAATTTAGGTCTCAATTTCTAATCCTTGATCCAAGAATTTTGAAGCAACATCAAATAAGGTGGCTGTGTGCTTTTTTGTTTTGTTTTGAGTGTTTATATTCTTTTGCTGGCATGGATTCAAGTGACAACCTACACTGGAGTATTATGGGATAACTTTAAACAAACCTAACCTGTAGAACCTAAGACCTGTTCAGTAGGATTTTAGCTGGTTTCACAATTGCAGTATTATGTAAAATAGTCACCAAAAATGGTAAAAAGCTAATTTTTGACAGTACAAAAGAAACCACTAAAAGTAAGAAAGCCAGCTAATATTTTTGTCTGAGACAGCTGTCACAAGCTGCTGCCGAAGCAAGTTCCTCAAAAATTAAAGAAAAATAAACAAAAGATGAAAACCAGCAGCAAGTAACATGCCAAATCCACACAGTTTTGTGAGAAGACAGCCACAGACCTCAAAAACTTCTGCACCCAGTTGGGAGACAGAGTAAAATAGCTCCACAAATTGGCGGGTCAAGAATTTCTTGCCAAGCTGCCACCACAGACTAAGACCTTTCGCCTCGTAACATAAAGACTTCCTGCTCAATAGTTTCAGACCATGTTAGTTGAGAAACTATCTCCCCTTTTATGATCGTGCCAGAGCCCACACAAGAGGTGTTGCATGCAGGTCAGCTGAACGTGAGGATCTGAGTCTCTAATTCCAATCCTCAAAACAAGATGTTGGAAGAAGCTACAAACAACATGGTTGTGTGCGTATCATTTTTATTAAATTAGTAGATTAATTCGGTACAGTCTTTGGGCTCCTCACCAATTGCTAAAATAGTGCTAACTGTTCATAATTTGGGAAATTTGCTCCACTCCCACTTTTTCTTAAACTTTTTTCATTGAATATCAGCGACAAAAATAGTCTTGGGCATATGGGCATAAACACCAGACTAAGGAAACACCCCTTACCCCCCATCCCCAAGAAAAATATATATTGCTGTTTTAGATCAATCAAAAACCAGGTTATCCTGTGCCTCTTATAAAATATACATATTCCAATAATAAGAAATACAATTTCAAGTCTAGGAAAATCTAAATTGAGATTTGGCTTTATGGTATTTTTAGAAATTAGAGAGATAGGAATTCATCGTTGATTTCTAAATCCTTAATCTCTCCTTTATTTTACAGTTAAAGTTTTAGGAGGAAAACAGAAAATCATTGCCTCATCATAGCATAAAAATAAATGTATTATATATAAAGCAGTCTTCCAGGATAGAGCATAGTAAAAACACCAATTTTTGAGGAGACTCTCATGGATAATATTGGATACTATCAATACTGGACAGCCAAGATAACCTTAGTATTTTTTATTACATTTACATATTTTTTGTGATCTGAAAAAATTAAGTACCACCAGTATTTTTCCCTGCCCACTACTCCTTTCTAAATTAACATGGCATGAAAAGGAGATAAATGAACAGCCCTCTGTATTGCTAAGTCAGGGTCCAATTTTTCACACAATACCTCAAATAATTTTGACAATGAAATAATTTGGTTATTACTCTCAGCAAACTTTGATGAGCCTATTATTTGTAGGTTATGAGGTCTGGATTTATTTTCCAGGGCCTCATCTGTGCCACAATACAGCATTGTTGTTAAATACATGACATTTTAGAGCTATTTTAACCTAGCTAAATTTGATGTCTATATTATATCCTCTCAATTATCTCTTTTCAAGTTGTTAGACTATAATTTCCAACTTCTGATCCATTTTCTTGTTAAATTGATAAAATGGTTCAAGTGGCAGTACTTAAAAAAAAAAACCCACAATGCAAAACAACTACAGCCAGTTGCGACTCCCAGAAACTTACCTGCACCTGTTACCTAAGCAACAATCTTATCGCAATTTTTACTGAAACTTGTTTTTTTCTTGTTTTATTATTGTAAGACAGCTGCCTCTGTTGGAAAGATTGTTTTTTAATGTTTCTTGAGCTCACTTAGCAGTTCAGATTTTAGGTAAAAGGGAAAACAACGAAGAGTCCTTGTGGCACATCAGAGACTAACAAATTTATTTGGGCATAAGCTTTTGTGGGCTAAAACCCACTTCATCAGATGCATGGAGTGGAAAATACAGTACCAGGTATATATAATACAGGAAAAGATGGGAGTTCCCTTACCAAGTGGAAGGGTGGGGGCAGTGCTAAAGAGACAATTAACAGTAGAATACCAAAGGAGGAAAAATCACTTTTGTAGTGGTAATGAGGGTGGCCCATTTCAAACTGTTAACAAGAAAGTGTGAGTAACAGTAGGGGGAAATTAGTTTTTGTAATGACCCAGCCACTCCCAGTCTTTATTCAGGCCTAATTTGATGGTGTCCAGTTTGCAAATTAATTCCAGTTCTGCAATTTCTTGTTGGAGTTTGTTTTTGAAGTTTTTTTGTTGAGGAATTGCCACTTTTAAATCTGTTAGTGAGTGACCAGCGAGATTGAAGTGCTCTCCTACTGGTTTTTGAATGTTATAATTCCTGATGTCAGATTTGTGTCCATTTATTCTTGTGCGTAGAGACTGTCCGGTTTGGCCAAGGTACATGGCAGAGGGGCATTGCTGGCACATGATGGCATATATCACATTGGTAGATGTGCAGGTGAACGAGCCCCTGATGATGTGGCTGATGAATCCAAAATAACTAATGAAATCAATAAATTTGTACCAGTTTAACTGAAAGTAGATTCTATCCTTATGGGGTTTTGCTAGAAGCATGACATCTAATTTCTAAAGAGCCTGCTATAGAGAATTAGAGACACTGTGGAATAATTCTAATACTACACTTTTGCATTATTATGGCAGCTTTCATCCATGGATCTTAAAGCATTTTACAAATATGAATCCTCACAATACACCTGCATGGTGAATATTGTAATGCCCATTTTACAAATAGGGAAACTGAGGTTGAAGGGACAAAGTAAGCCAATGGCAGAGCTGGGAACAGAATGCTGAAGTCTTGACCCCTTTTAAATCCCATACTTTGATCACATGAATCCACTCTCTGGGGTTACTTATATTTTAATCCTGTAAGCAAAATTAAAGGCTAAATCACTTGCTTAAAAACCCCGAACCAAACAACAAAAAACTCACACATTCAACAGGTCAATTATCTGAATAATCTGTCAGTACTCCTGACCTTTGGGAAACAGCAGAGTTACAACCAAAGGTTTTAGTCTCTTGAGTCACAGGGTGGAAACAATTAAAGGGTGTTTTGTGTCTGCTATTCTTTGAGATTTACACCTGCACTCAATGGATGCTTGCCTTGCTTCCCGACGTTGTCCATTTGCTCCACTAGGAATATTCACTTGACTGAGTAAGGTGAACAAGGATTTGGCAGGATATTTTTATGTTTAAGCTAAACCCCACAGGCAAATCGTTTGTAGGCTGGCTGGTCTACTTGCTCTTTTAGACTAACATTAGCCTGCTTTGTGTTACAAGAGAGTATGGATGTCTAGCCAATTACACAAAGCCATACATAGCAGCAGTCAGTGCTACGTCATAGCTTTGTGAGCCTTACGAATGAAGAAAATGTTATTTAAAAAACAGCCCATGAAAATGAGCTGTATAGAACAATGGGAACTCATTCCTTTGTATTTTAAAGCACAAGCTCAATTGCTCTCCTACAGGGTTCTTATTTACATTCCACTCAGCCTCTGTCACCAGGCTGAGTTAAACATAAGAGACAGATAGCAGGAACTGAATATCCAACAGCAGTGATCTCTCAGTTTTATTAATCAGGAGCTCTAAACAGAATTCTTCAAGTAAATCTATATCAAGTTCTGCTGTTTTGGTTTGCAGGTGGACTGAATTGTCAGGATCCAGTTATACAAGCCCATCATGCATGGAACTCCCTCAGAAGCTAATAAGAGTTGTGATACCATCATTCAGATGAAACTAATGGTGGGATTTTGGTAGGTTAAACACAATCACTCAGATTATTTTGCTGAAGTGACACCCACACTTCTAATACAATTGCCTAGAGATTTTCAGTTCTCGTGGGCCAGGACCTCAATTTTAAATCTAATCCAAAAATGGTCTTGCTAATCTATTAAATGGATGTTGTACATTTTGGACTCAAGTATTTTGTCATTTCTAGAATCTCTACAAAATATAACAGGGAGATGTGCTGCTTATTCACTATTAGGATACCAATACATTCATGTTCTTTTGTGGGGGGGAAAAAGATTCTCACGTTTAAAAAAAGCAAATGTTGCTATACTGTTATAAACAGAATAGAAGTTGTGTAAATAGCTCACTCTGACATCCATTGTGGGTAGTGTAATAGGAATGTTTCTGAAGGCAGTTCCTATTATTTTGATTCACAAGATACATGCCATGCATACCAGCAGCAGCTGACACCAAAATTAGTCCTTGCATCGACACAAGAAAAAAAAAGTTCTTTAAGAAAATATTTCGTTTCCATGGATTAGTCAGGTTTCTATTGCCACAATATTGTGTGTGGGCTAAATCCTGAAGTCCCTTTTTAGAGTCAAATTCTCCAATCCTTTCTTGAGCAAAACTCCCCTTGAAGTCACAGGGAGTTTTGTCTGAGTGAGGATTAGAGATTTTGGCCCTCAGTTTTACATAGTCCTTACATCAAAGAGACTGGGAAAATATGATAGAATAATTTTCATAATAGAATATGGAATACAATTTTTGTTTTGATATAATATAAATCTAGAAACAGTGCTAATTCCATGGTCTCTAACATCTCAGCTAAAACTAAAAGTTCCAGCTGGTTCCTAGTAATAAAAACTGGAAAATATATCCATTACTGAAAAATTCAACAGAATTCAATAGGGTATATACACATTATTTTAGACATATTATGTGTAGTTTAAAATATCTATATTAAAAAGATGATTCTCTATTAAATGCTACACATTTTTTCCATACGAGACTACCTGCTATAGGTTACATACTTTCATCTTTGGATATTTCTGTTACCTTATGAGAAAAAGTTAAGTTGTGCCCAGAGGGCAGAATCTCTATCATTCATCATACTTGGAATGAAAGTTGTGTTTGTGGTGCAGAGATGTCAAGACTATTGTTTTCTCCTGTGGGCCAGTGTTTTTGGCTCTTTCCACAGGTCTACAGGGCAACTAGTGCAATCTATTGTTTTTTTCCTCAAGCTCAAGCCTCAGCATGGAGGAATTTAATATGAAAACAGAGTGATTTGTGTGTGTTAGGGACCAGCCTCATCATTGAAATGTTTCAAAAAGTCATGTTCCGCTTCCCTGACTTATCTCATAATTTGATTAGCCAAATCCAGAGTTCCCAGAGGCTCTGACAAGACATTCTAAACAAACATTTCTCTCTCTTTTCTTTTAACGTGTGCATTTCTCATGTTATTCTAGTAAAGATTGACATTTGCTATGAGAACTTCTAGGAGCTACCTTGGATTTTTTTCAGGTTGTTGCCCAAGTTCAGAAAGGAAACGCTTTTTTCAGGAAATAATGAGAATGCATGTTTAGGTTCCTTGCCTTTCCACTGTGAAGCCATAGTTTGTCACTGTCAGTTCTCCTAAGAACATCAGCATACAATTGTTTTAAAGTGACTTGACCTTCTGTGTTTATTTTTCACATTTTTGAGGTTAAATGATAAATTGGAGTAATACTAACATGTACTCCCCCTCCATATTCTTTTTCACTTGCAATCCTGAAGGAACAGAATCACCTAAGAAATATGGCATGTAAGTGGTTTATTTTTATTGTTTGGCGTTTAGAGAGAGTATGTGATATTTACACATACTAGGCACCCTAGCAATGTGTACGCTTGCCTCCCCACACTGAAGCTTGTTATTACTTCATCCCTTTGACATGCTTTTCATAATTTCTACTTGAATATCCCCAAATATATGAACATTTAAGCAAATTTGCCCTGGGGGATAGGGGCAAACTGAGAGCATGGTCAAATGGACAGAGCTATGGCTGGCAAGTCAGTGAGTAGTTCATTTGTAGCTCTGCCATAACTCAAAAGCATCTGGTCAAAGTGCTCCATTATTTATTTTAAATCAATCAAGAGAAATAAATACTTTGCACTTGCAGAATTCATTCATTTCATCTGAGTGGCTCAACGCACTTGACAGACACAAAGTCAATCAACACTCCATGAGAATGTAAGAACGTAGGACCGTAAGAACAGCCATACTGGGTCAGACCAAAGGTCCATCTAGCCCAGTATCCTGTCTTCCAACAGCGGCCAATGCCAGAGGGAATGAACAGAACAGGTCATCATCAAGTGATCATCCCCTGTCGCCCATTCACAGCTTCTGAGGTTAGTAGGTATGTATTTGTTATCTTACAGATGTGTAAACTGGGGCACAGACAAGGGCCACTCTAGTTATAGGCAAACTAGGCAGATACCTAGGGCTGCACAGGCTGCTGGGCCAAACCTGAGTGCTGCAGAGACCCTGTGTACCAGGTCACAACACCTTTCTCCCAGATTTGGCCCAGCTTCCCTCTCACCGCCTGTGTCATGACGGAGGAGTGGCCACGCCAAACCTGAACGAGTGGTGCCTAGACCAGGTGCCCCCCCCATACTTCTTCAATAACCACCAAACAACCAGAACGCTCACTGCACCTCACCCCCAGAAGGTCCGGGGAGAGGGTTGGGGAGTGCCACCTGGGTTGAGAAGATCATTCTAGGGGACAGGAGGGGTGGCATGCTGAGGTTTTGCCTTGGGCAGCAGATTGCCTTGAGCAGCCTGTGGGCACAGAGACAATATGGAGTATGGCAATTTCTACGCTAAAGGGATGGGGGAGGGGGAAAGCACTGTGTGTAACAGCATGAGCTACCCAAGGGAAGCAGTTAAAACAAAATGTACATGCCTGGACACAGCTCACTAGAGGGAGCACTTACACCGTTGCCTTGGAATGTTATCAATGTGTACTGCTGAAAAAGAGATTGATTCATAGCTTTAAGTCCTTTCAACTACTGAAGGCTAAACGAAAATAATAAATCTTAATAAACAGCTATGAAATCACCATTGCAATTTTCTGGGGAGCATTTTCCTTTAATGAAGTTTGGCCTTAGAACAGAGTATTTTGACAAGCGGAATACAGTACTAGTAAAAAGATATAAATATGAGTGGAGAAATCCCAGAGCCCCCTCCAGACACATTCTTTTTTACCCCCTTCCACAATGGGAAGTTGCACCCGTGATAATAAAATAATCTGGTCACCACATGGCCGGAGGAAAGAAAAAAGAACTGGTGGGATCTTGACAGTCTGTGTGATAAGAGTTTAGTTGTTTTCCTTTCAGCAGTTTACTATTCTGTTCATTTATTAGGGACAGGTTCTGGTGTAAATAATTGCCCAGCCAAAGGATTAAGTACAATCAGTAGAGTCTGGGTGGCAAAAATGCCTCTGAAAAGGCTGCTGCACACCACATTTCAATCACAGTAGTCTCTTTCTTAAAGAAGGCAGCCCTTATTTTCTGCTTCTATTTTATCTGCCTTTCCTAGCTAGATTGGAGGTGCTTCCTGGGACTAATCTGTATCACAGATAAATGTCAGCTTGTGTTATTCTTTTTAAAGTGTGGAAAGCTTGTATATTTAACACATTTCATTTTTATTTAAAACCTTTGGTGTTGTGTCAGTTATGTAACCAGAAGTTGGGTGCAGCCTGCCTTCCAAAAGAAAGGGTCATCATTAGCCTCTGCAGCACTCTCAGGGTATGTCTACACTGCAGTTAAAAAACCATGGCTGGCCCGTGCCAGCTGACTTTGGCTAAGGGGCTCAAGGTAAGGGGGTGTTTAATTGTGGTGTAGACATTCGGGCTCAGCCTGGAGCCCGGGCTATAGAACCCTCTGAGGTGGGAGGGTCCCAGAGCTCAGCTCAAGCCTGAGTGTCTACAGTGCAGTGAAACAGCCCCTTCGCCCAAGCCCCATGAGCCCAAGTCAGCTGGCATGGGTCAGCCACAGGTATCTAATTGTAGTGTAGACATACCCTTAGGGTATTGTAGGGGAGCTGCAATTCCCAGCTCGGACACTCCATGCCAATAAACCACTTAGTTATATCAAAGCAGCCACCCAAATCTGCTGAACCAGGTCATTTGGCCTAACTACACGTTAACAGTTGTGCCCAAAGAGACACCTGTGAAGTGATACTATAATATCCTAGCATAGCAGACCAAAACGCTCCACTGGTGGTGTATCGCTTTAGGTCATTACGGTAAAGTACTGTGGGTATTATTTTTTTTTTAAAAGAGGAAAGGGAAAAAATCATAATTTTCTCTGTTGGTATTAAAATGATGTTTCAAACAGCTGGCAGATAATCCCACCATAAACAGGGATTGTGGTGTGGGTAACAGGGGGTGCTGCTGTGAAGTAGTTCCAAAGCAGACTCTCTTTCTCCATATCTAATGGGCTCTCATGCAGCATGCTGTTTCATACAATACAGATAGCCCTATTTATAAGAAATCATAAGCTCTATAAAGAAAGCCACTGATACAGTAGAGCAGATGATAGATTTCTTTCTGTGTATTTCTCTCCCTTTTTTTTAAACAGTTCTTTGATTTTTATAAGTGCTCTGACACTTGCAGTGCAAAAGCTTCTCTCAAAACAGATCAATCTATCCTGGAGAACCACAGAAGGATCAATATGACGCGGAAAGAACTAAACCCATTTCTCTTTGGAGGCTCTAAAAATGTCAAATATTTCTATATTAGCTGTATTACTACTATTTTACTAAATGCTTGGGAAGCGTTAAAAAAAGTCTGTGTTTTGAGATGACTGTACAGGATTAATATAAGACCATCCCTTGTGGGAGTACAGAGCACCAGCTGCAAGGTACATGGCAGGCCCATCTACACTGACACCCCACTGACCTATATAAGGCAGCTCCAACAGAGGGAGCATAAAAGTCTAGCCTGCCCCAGTTATATTTGTACCACTGTGTCATCTAGTCCTGCCAGGTCAGTGGCTTTTCTACATTACTGATCCTGCTGTTGCCACTGCCATTGCAAAGGGAACACTGGGAGATTTTTGGAAAGAGGTTGGTACAGACACAGCCCACAAGGTTTTTCTGAAATTCTTCTACTGTTGGCTTAGTACTGGTACAGCTCTACCTCCGTCAGTGACTGTGGAAGTGCTAATGTAGAGCAAATTGTAGAAGCAGCAGTGATAGCTACTGAACTACCAACTCAACTTCTTGCAACACCAAGTTCTTCTGAGGTAACTTACCGCCAAAGTATATGACACGAGGTGGTCTGATTCTAAACCAATGAGACACAGAGCCAGCTCCAAGGTCTTGGAAGAGAATTTAAGTGAGGGGATACTAGATGCAATACAATCCTGTGTTCATGAGTAAGGCGGTCTGAATACTCATGAAGTACTGCTCATTCTGTCTGGGAAAACAGGTTACAATGAGAAAACATTTTCAACATTGGAGTTAAATCTTGAGTCAAACACCAGTACACTGACATTAGTGGTGTGAAGCATAAATAGTTCTGTCTCCTTTAGGAAATTCCAAAAGGCATCTACTAAAGTAGGAATTTTTGTTTAGTCAGCCAGTAAATATAATCACCCAAAGATATGACAAATCCACAAATCCATAGAAGCCAAAGGTACGTCTCAATGCTTTTATAGAGTACTAGACATAATCCTGACATCAATACTTGGCAATGAAAAAACTGCTGTGCAAGATGCCAATATGAAGTTGTCTCCTCTCGAGACGGCCTTTCTTATCTAGTGAAAGAGTGTACCTGTTCCTCCTCCCATTTGCTAAATCTTCTCACACACAGATGAGAACACCACCAGCCTAACCTACCGAGTCGCTGCCCAAGAGTTCTTCATTTCACCAAAGAGGTGTCCCCAGAGAACATCCTCCCAGCTGCCAAATGCTCCTTCAGCAACCCTAATTCAATTTAGGTGCAAGAGCCCAGACCCCACACAATTATGATTCATCCGTTATTCCCTCCCCCCAGTCAGATATGAAGAGGGGCCCTGCAATCTCAGAAGACATGGGCTCTTTAGCACCCTTGATCATCCCCATAGTCACCTCTTAGTCACTGCTTCAAAGTGGCTGTAACCTCAAGGGGGAAGAGAGAGGCAAGAAACCTAACTCAGTTCATCTCCTTCACAGTTCTTAACACTGCCCATAAGCTGAGGGCATAGGACCATAGTGGTGGCCACTGGACTGCAGTTGCTTAAGGCTTTGAGTAATCACAGATATCTAAAGTTACTTCAATAAGAAGAAGACAAAAACTGGTCTGTTAACTCCACTGGGTTGGCAAGTTATTTTCTTGAAGAATGTAAGCCCCAATTAAAATATAATTGGTAATGGTGGGCTTTATGATAATAAGAGCATAATATCTTATGGTGTTTTTATGTGATGTTGATAGATTTACTGTCAGGGAAAGGATGCTCGGGGCAGCTGATGTTGTCTGTGGTGGAAGTGGGGAAGGCACAATGCTCTTAAATCAGGATGTGGGCGATCTTGTACTGTGGCCTGGCTCAGAGTCTTTTCCTTTGTGTTAAAGATGTTTACTCTGGTAGTATTTTTAGTGCTTAGAATTTGGCTAGGTGATTAATCAAATTCAGAAAACAAACAAATTAAAGCCATTTCCACACAAACTTCCCCTGGGTGGTGGGGGGAGGGGGATAAAGGGGAGTGTGGGGAGAAACTCAGATCACATCTGAATAAATGTCTAAACTTTTAAATTGCATTTTATGGTTCCTTCCCTAAGTGGATTTTTTTTGTTTTTGTTTTGTTGAAAGTTAGCACACTAAAGAAACATTAATAAGGTAGCTAAATCATCTGTGTTAAAGATAAGTTGATGGCTGGCTAAATGCACCAGACAGGCAGCAGGAAATAGAGCTGGACAGGGCTTTTTCAGCATAATTTTTTGTTGAAAAATGTTGATGTATCCAAACCAAAGCCTTTCACAGGAAATAGTCAATTTCCACAAATTTCTCAACTCAAAACATTTAAAAAAGGTGTCAAACATTTCATTTAGACATTTTCTATATGAAAAATCCCATTTTTGTTTTAAATTACTGTGTTTCAAAATGTATGCTAACTAAAACAAAAATAGTGAAAATGGTTGAAATTGAAACAAAATAAAATGTTTCAATTGAGCCAAACTTTTTAAAAAAAAATTCAGTTAGTGAAAAATTTGAAATTTCAAAATTTGAATCTCAAATTGGAACAGGAAATGTTTTTGAACTCTTGGAAAATTTTACAGGGCAGGAAACCACTCTAGTGGGAAGTTATCTACAGAACAAGTAGAACATGGGGAGTATCAGTACAAGCAGTCTCCACATTTACTCTGTCTCTGCCCTCACACATTTCCTTGCCAATAAATTTTATTCCCTTGACCTGGAGAAAGCATAAGGGTGAACAAAATTCAATATCTTTCTCCTACTTAGTCCTAGACTGCTGCTGAGACTGCTAACTAGAGTGGACTTTAGTTAAATTAGGTACCTGAGCACCAAATACTGGACTGAAACCACCAACTCATTTAGCAATCACAGAATTAAAATATTGTTACTTAACATAGCTTCCAACACATTGCAAACAGGTCCTACATAGCAACTCAATAAAGTAGACTTTAAAGAAGGTTAAAAAAATCCCCATGAAGTGTGACTACTTATCATGGAATCAGACAAAATGTTTTCTGTAACACCTGATTAAAAAAGTAGAGTTATTGAGAAAATTCATGGCAGACATAGTGGGAATATGAAATACAGAAAAATATATAGAAAGATAATTTAATAGAAGATTAAGAAATTGTCAGGGTGTTTCTCAGCAGGTGTGCGGTTCCTAAACTCCCTGAAAACTCATTTCTGAAAAAGGAGACATTGATGTTCAAACTGAACAGACCTATATCTTGGCCTAAAAACCACAACTCATCTTAATAATTTATGTGACTTTACACTGTCATATTTTACAAGCAGACCAATGACCACAGTTAGTGTTTATGAAGTAAAAGACTGCATTTGTGAGGGAAAATATAGCATCATCAATGAATATACTTGAAAGCTGCAAGTTTCTGCTTTTAGTATGGTACCAGCCACTGAAAAATAAAAGGGAGCCAGTCTAAGTGCCTAAATAAAGTTTTGAAGGGAAAATTGTATCATAACTCCTTCTAAGCTAACCCTTCCATGTAAAATCATGACTTTTATTACTCTCACCTATTTGAGCAACTGCAAAGTTTCATAAAGACTACATGGAAAGATGGTTAGTAATGGGTAACTTGGCTTGTAATAAAACTAGTTTACTTCTTTTTGGATTTCAATGATATTGGATGTAAATGGATAAAATTGTGCCCAACATCAGATAATTGGACAAGTATTCAGAAAATTAAAGCTGGTCCAGTGGTTAGGGCACTATTCTACAATTCTGGAAACCTGCATTCAAATATCCGCTCTACCACAGACTTCCTGTGTGACCTTGGGCAAGTCAGGGAGCCTCTCTGTGCCTCAGTTGCCTTTTTGTAAAATGGGGATAATAGTAACTCCCTACTTCAAGGAGGTGCTGTGAGGATAAATAGATTAAAGACTATGAGGTGCTCAGATATTATGGTAATGAGGTTCATATAAGTACCTACGATAGAAATATACAACACAACAAAGAGAAGAGAAATGTCAACCAAGAATCGACTCCCTCAGATTACTAACTCATTCCACTCAGGCAAAGGCTCAAGAAATACATGAATCATGCACCACATTTTCAGTGTCAACAAACTCAGGCTTCACTGGGACAAGGACAATGAATTCCACTATGGAGGACTATCCCTTGAGAAAGCTCATGCTGCATCTCCCCAAATCTTGGGGACTTTTAGTGAGATCAACCTCAGTTGATCTCAGTGTTGTAGAGATGACAGCAATAGGGAAATAGGGGCTCTCTAAGGGCTTGTCTACATGGCGATTTAGTGCATGACAAGCCAGGGTGTAAATCTATAGCACACCAGCTGGTGTGCTGTAGAACCAGACTCTGGCTTGCTGCACACTAACTCACAATGTAGACAAGCCATATGGTAGCAAAGATCCAGAAGATCATCAGTTCAAATCAGTACCTAAATATCATAGTGATTGGCACTATGTGAAAACCTAATAGATAGCCAGACTGATTGTGGCCAAAATTCATTTCCAGTGTATCAAATTTAAACATCTCCATTCTTTAAACATGTCCATTCTTCCTACAACCATCTGGGTATTTTTCCCACACCATTTCCCTATGGCTGGATTTCCCTTCCTCAGCTGGTCCTTAAGGCTACAACTCACTCCTCATTCAAATTCTTCCTGAAAACAGGCTTCTGTTGCAATACATAAGAAAAGTTATATTTTTACGCAAAACCTGTATGGGAATATCACCATGAAGTGTGTATTTTCACTGTTTAACTTATCAATATTTTGCTATGTCATCTCTCCCCTTTCCCCCCTACTAATTTTGTTGGCTCTCCTAATGGCATATTTAATTAGGGTTTAAGCTCTTCAGGGCATGTAATTTTATTTGTATCTAGTATACCTCAGGCTCTGAAAAAATAATGAGGACTTTTCTTCAGTCTCTATTACATACATTGGTGGTTTCAATGCAGTTCCAAATGGGCAGGTGATGACATAAACTACTAACACAACTGGCACATATTGGCAAATCCCAGAAATGAGGTTGAGAATTGAAAAGGCCATGGAGACTAAGCATGTTAAGGTGGTTTCTGTGGTGTTACCTGTGAGTATTTAGGGGGCCCAAAACAAGAAAGTAAGTGTCTGTGTAAACAGGAAATAACTCAGTCTTGCATTCACTTCAGCCATGCTGTGCTGGGTCTCTAATCTATACCTGGTGTCAGACTGGAATTGGATAAAGACCCAACAGATCACAGAATATGTCTGCAAAACAGGGATAAAGAAAACAAACAAGTAAGCTCTCCAGGACCCCGGTACCAGACACACCACAGCAAGAGTGTAAACAGGAAGAGCTGCTCTTAGCAAGTTTTGTAGATGCAATATTTACTACTTTGCCAGTCACAGAAAAACACCTGCAAGAACTGAAAAAGCAGCCAGAGGTAGATGAATTACTGAGCAAAGAAGGCTGGACAAAACAGACAGTCAGAAACATCTGAGGATCTTATCACAAACTAGCATCAGTTATTGAAAGCTGGTTACCCTATATCACTGCAACAGGAAATCCTTGGCAGTCTGCATGAATGACAGCAATGTATTACAAAATGCAAGGAGAGAGCTTTATGAAGTAAACAACTACAAGAGATATGAGATATGTGCTCACATGATAACCAACACATAGCTACCATCTGGTCTACCAGAAAGGATCTGGCAGAGAGTTGGGACTGATCTTTTCTATCTGGATAATACAACCTATTTTTTGAGGACTGATTATTTCTAAAGATTCACTGAAGTTGCCAGGTTGCTCAACTCCACATCAACTTCAGTTCTGGAGAAGATAAAACTCATCTTTGCCCATTTTGGGATTCCAGAGCTAGTCATCTTTGACAATACTCCTCAGTTTTCCTCTGATGCCTTGGTTTGCAGATACCTATGGTTTCACTCATATCACATCCAGCCCACAATTCCCTCAGCGTAATGACGAAGCTGTACATGAAGTAACGACAACAACATAACTTATTTCTAAATCCTCAGGTCCTCATCTTTCCCTATTGGCCTTCCAGTCAACACCTCCAGGAAATGGATTCAGCCCTGAAGGGCTCTTGATAGGAAGGAAGTTGAGGTCCATTATCCCAATCATCCCTTCCCAACTTGACCTTGCCTCTGACTTCCAGAGAGCTACAGAAGAAAGAATATTGATCTAAAACCCACCAGAAGAGGGTCTTTGGAGCCATAGGGTCACATTATTGGAAGTACTGAATCCAGGAAATCTTGGGTGACAGATTCTCAAGAAAAGGGAACAGCACAGGGATATGCGAGGACACCTTGATCCTATTTAGTTAGGGTGCCAGAAGAAATCATCCAGAACCAGTGGCATCTTGTTGTCTCACCAGGTGGACCTCCAGTACACCCTCACCACTAAACCTGACACTGAATCTATGTGGGCAGGCTGGGTGGTGTTCATAGAAGTGTCAGTCTGTCCTCTAGATCCCTGCCCTGCAAGGAGACATCCAGCAAGAGAAAAATGGCCTCCTGCCTTCCTAAAGGATTACATAACATCTTGAGAACTCAGGAAATTCAGAGAACATAAGAACGGCCCTACCGGGTCAGACGAAAGGTCCATCTAGCCCAGTATCCAGTTTTCCGACAGTGGCCAATACCAGGTTTCCCAGAAGGAATGAACAGAACAAGTAATCATCAAGTGATCCATCACCGATCTCCCATTCCCAGCTTCTGGCAAACTGAGGCTAGGGACACCATGCCTGTCCATCCTGGCTAATACTCACTGATGGGCCTATCCTCCATAGGACTAGTAGCTGAATGCCTTAAATGTGTTGAATAAATCTCTGACCCAAGGCTGAGGGTTCAGGTTCTATTCTGACTTTCATAGGGCTGTTCATTCTTGTTTTGTGTTGATACTTCATTTCTGTTGTATGGTTTTGTGTAAAGTAAAGTTTAGATAAAGTTTTAACATTCTTCTCTTTTCAGAATAGGGGATGTGATGTTTGTTGTGAATGTTTAGCATGACCACTAAAGGGTATAGGGCAAGGAAATAAGAGTTTGTACAAACAGGAAATCAGGTCAGTCTTGTATTCACCCCAACCATACTGTGCTGGGTGTCTACTCTCTACAGTTTCCTCACTGAGGCAAGTGATAACATTCAGCATTAAATTTCCTCCATCTTCCTATAAAGTTGAGCCTTTCAAAAGTGCTCAGTGTGGGCCTAATTCTGCTCCACCAACTTTAGTGAGAGCAAAGTTAGGCCAATGCTAGAGGCTTTTGGGAAAATTCCACCCTATCTCCTTTTGAACATTTGTTTAATAGTAGCACTTTAGCATTTGCCCATAAAGAACAAGTTCAGCTGATGATGAGACTAGTATTTTTCACTCAACTTTTATGATGCTTGTTTATTAGTCTCATAGTCCTATAATCATTGTATTACCTCCCAGTATGAGTTAAAATGAAGCATATTTTTGGCTACCACTGAACTGACAATATCAACTCTTACTATGGAGACATTAGCATTGCAGTTTCAATGGTACAATGTAAGCTAATTAAGCATACCTGTTTGTTTCCTGACTCTTCTCCTTGGCATTAAAGGAGCCACATGTTTCAGGGGCACATGCTTTTGTCTGTGTGTGGGTGGATAAGTGGTCAAATCCAAATGCATAAAACACCTACCCAGTGCCAAACACGGGATGGCTTTGAACTAAACTCCTACACGTTGTTGGTTTAGCAGAAAAAACATACACCAGTTCTAATTAGCCCTGCACATTTTCTGTTCATTACATTGCAGAAATAAAGCACAACAGAGGTCACTATATTTGCACATCAGGCAGCACACTCATTAATGGAAGGCAGAAGGGGACAAAGAAAATGAGCAGAAGCAGTAGCGGCAAAGGCATTGACTTCAGGTGGCTGACAGGATGTGGGCTCACTGCTGACGTGACCTATTTCTTTCTTTTATTGCAACTGTTGTTATGTTTATCTAAGTTTATCTTTAGCTGTTTATGCTAAGCATCATTTCTATGAGGACACAGTCAGCGTCAGAGATAGAGCACTGCAATACCAAAAGGCACAGCCCACTAAAACCGAACTGCTGTATAAGCTACATCCCACAATCTAGGACTGTGAAAAAAAGAAGCTGCTTGGTTGGCCCAGCGCATGGCAGTACTGCAAGTTGCAATGCAGGGACACAAGTTAAAGACTGAGCTTCATCTCTGGGGTGGCAGGAAATAAGAAGGGTGTGATAGTCATATTTCAGTCCAAGGTTGAAGGAATGCCTTTATCACCCTTAGCAAGCCTCTCTAAGCAACTATACCTACACAGCGATTCTGGGTGACCAGCCTGATATACCTAAAAGGTGCCCAATTTTCAGAACCAACAAGAACTTTCCCTTTAAAATTCAGGCCCCTTTACAGTGTCTCGAGTTGGACACCCAAAAATCACTGGTCACTTTTGAAAATTCAGGCCCTACCATGTGGTATCAATTGTCCATTAGCTCCAGAAACAGCTGCATACATCTCTGTTTGAGTGAGGCATTGGCATTAGATAGGAGGTGAGGAGCATCTAGATGATTCCCCCATTCCTCAAAAGTGCAGGCTCTGCAACTGCACAGTTAGGGTTTGTGGGTGTGGTTTTTTTAAGTCTATACATTCTTCAGGGGTGGGATTGTGCCTTCTGGTCTGTGCAGGCGCCCCAGGACATTGTGGGTGCTATGAGGATGCAGATATAAACCATAATAATTCACACAACGTCTATACATAATTTTATTTTACACAGACCTTTCCAACAAGTTACGACACTGTCAAAAAGGAATAAGGAGTCTGGTGGCACCTTAAAGACTAACAGATTTATTTGTTAGTCTTTAAGGTGCCACCAGACTCCTTGTTGTTTTTGTAGATACAGACTAACACGGCTATCCCCTGATACTCAAAAAGGAATGTTGCCATTGTTTTCTCTTTCTGTTCCCTGGACTAAAATTTTCAGGTAGCTCCAGTCTAACAACGTGTTCTGTATGGACCTTCACAACAGACCAGTTGTGACTGGACAGGTTGGGATATGACATATTTACAGCTAATCTTTTCTAGCAAAGAGAAAATGACCTCTTGTGTAAGAGCTTTTCCTCGATTTATCCCGCAGTATAACTCTAAAGAATTCTGGAACAATTCTAAAACTAGCTTAAAATGGAAAATGACACCATCTCAGATTCTCACTAACTCAGCGAGGGTCATTGCAGGATGTCTGTACAGACAGTCATTTGCTGAGGAAGTTTATGTGGAAGACTTAGACAAGTTAAATGTCTTCAAGTCAGGAGCGCTTGATGAAATATACCCTAGACTACCTGGGGAACTGACTGAAGAGATCACTGAACCATTAGTGACTATCTCTGAGAACTCATGGAGGACAGAAAAAATCCCAGAGGACTGTAAAAGGTCAAATATAGTACCTATCTATAAAAAGGAGAATAAAGGACAACCCAGGAAATTATACAACAGTCAATGCAACAAATAATCAAAATCAATTTGTAAGCCCCTAGAAGATAATAAGGTGATAAGTAACAATCAACATGTATTTGTCAAGAACAAATAATCTCAAACCAATCTAATACATTTTTTTCAGCGTAATAGGCCTTGTGGATGGAGCGTAGAAGCAGTAGATGTGATGCATCTTGACATTAGTAAGATTTTTTATACCGTCTCATAAACCTTATGACCTTCTCATAAACAAACAAATATGTGCTACATGAACTTACTATAAGGTAGGTGCACAACTGGTTGGAAAACCATCCTCACAATCAAGCTGGATTGGGGTGCGGGGGGGTGAAGAAGGGTCACACAAGGATCTGGCCTGGGTCTGGTTTTATTCAGTATCTTCATAAATTATTTAGATAACGGCTCAGAGAGAGTATACGTATTCCAAGCTGGGAGGATCTTGACAAACTGGAGAAATAGTCTGAAATATAAACAGGATGAAATTCAATAAGGACAAATGCAAAATACTACACTAGGAAAGAACAATCAATTGCACAAATACAAAATGGAAAATAACTGCCTAGCAAGAACTATTGCAGAAAAGCATCTGGAGATTATAGTGGATCACAACTAAATATGAGTCAACAATGTAATACTGTTGCAACAAAAGCAAACATCATTCTGGAATGTATTAGCAGGAGCGTTGTAAGCAAGACACGAGAAGTAATTCTTCTACTCTACTCAGTACTGATAAGACCTCTGTCTAGTACTCTGTCTAGTTCTGGGTGCCACACTTCAGAAAAGAGGTACACAAATTGGAGATTGTCGAGAGGAGAGCAACAAAGATGATTAAAGGTCTAGAAAACATGATCCACGAGGAAAGATTGAAAAAGATTGGGTTTGTATAGCTTGGAGAAGAGAAGATTGAGGGGGAACATGTTAACAGTCTTCAAGTGCATAAAAGGTTGTTATAAAGAGAAGGGTGGTAAATAGTTCTCCTTAATCACTGAGGTCAGGACAAGATGTAATGGAGGTTTAGGATGGACATTAGGAAAAACTTCCTGTCAGGGTAGTTAAGCACTGTAACAAATTGCCTAGGGAGGTTGTGGAATCTCTGGAGGTTCTTAAGAACAGGTTAGATGAGCACCTGTCAGAAATAGATAATACTTAGTCCAGGGGACTGGACTAGATGACCTATCAAGATCCCTTCCAGTGCTACATTTCTATGATTTTGTAGCACTATTCTGTTAAAATACTAAATATTGCAAGGTTACCTGTGATACATCTTAGTACCATTGTAGCAGTTAAGGTTTCTCTGCACTTTGTAATGCAAGGCCCTCTGGTCTCATTGAACTCCAGGGGAATTAAAGACTTAAGCTTTTTGCAGAAAACAGATAGCAGCTAGCAGACTGGGTGCTGTTTGTACTAGTGCTTCTATAGTACATCACCTTTTCTTACAGGTTTTGCTGGATCCTAAATATTTTGCTCTAAGCTGAAACTCGCCAAGCTATGTCCAAACTAGGCCTCAATACAAGATTGTAGAAGGGGCACTGTTACCTCCCAAGCACCCTCTTGCAGCTGAGTGTGGCACTACCAGGACCTGTCTCAGTTTCCCACCTCAGTGAGGTAACTACAAGGTCACATGAACAGCCTGGGCAAGGAAAAGCCAAGCAGCACTCTACTTTACAACAGTATCTCTCCCTTTAATGAAGCCCTCTAAAAGGAGCACTTACACAATGCTTTAAAGGTTCTTCCCTGAGAGCCCAGATGAAACTTAAAAGCCCCAAAATAAAAGTCAGTAGGTTCCAGCAGCAGCTACTTCTGCTATAAGGCCTTAGGCTTGTCTGCTGCCTGGAGAATTGTACAGTCCTTCCCCTGTTTGATTCAGGGTCTCTCCCAGGTCTCCCTATCTGGAAAGCTTTTGCCTAGTTAAGGCTCCCTGGGAGCTTCCCTCCTCTGGAACTCTTTTTTCATAAGAGTCCTTCTCTGAGGCCCTTAGCCTTTTCTCATACCTAGGTGTTTCCCTGCCTAACTCACTGCCCCCCAGCTACTCAGTGAGTTAACTACAGCCAGCTGAGCCTGAGTTTCCTCATTTCTCCTTGCGGAGCATGTCAGAGACAGGCATGGCTCCTTACCCCTTCAGAAGGCCATCCCTCTGACAAGGATCTATTGGATGTAAGTGTTTGAACTATAGGGTTTTACGCTATTTCTAAGTTAAAAGATGAAAACCAAAAAAGCCAAATGCTGCCTTAATGGACAACCCCATTGAAATCAGTGGATCATCACCCTGCTTCATTATTCTTTCCTGCGTGCTGGTCTCATTTATTTCTGCCTCATTCTTCCTGCTTCTCCATTTTCATTTCTGACAGATCCATGAGGTATTTTTGGAATATTATTAGCCTACATTCCAGCATGCTGACGCTTTCACTTTTAAAATTATTTACAGCAGCCAGACCCATTCTTGGGGCCTCATCGGACACAAAGTGACATGGTTTCTGATATGAAGAGTTTCAATGTAATGCCAGATATGGTACAACAAAGCGAGTAGCAAAATGGTAGGTAAGAGATGGTGCCACAGCTGTAAGATTAAATGAAATATTAGTGAAGAACGGGGCTAAGATGTTTATTAATTTTAAAGGTATAAATAAATTTAATCTTTTTTCATTTATTTCTCAAAAGTCTTGAGGCAGAATGAGTCTTGAGGAAACATGCCAATAAGAGGATGGAAACCTGGTGTACCAGCTCAGGAAGTTTGTTCCAAGTGTAGGGGCTTCACCTAAAACACAACCGAATGAGTTGAGCGAGAAGTAGCCAAATGAGGCATCAAGAGAGGCATGTGATAGGGGCAACCCAATACAAAACAAGATCAGATAAATAACGACGTCTAGAATTATGCAGGGCTTTTATTTGCTTTACAATTTTGTCCCTAACTGATGACACACAGTTTGGACCAAACTAAAACTTCAACTGTTCCTCTAGTTTTCCCTTCATCACCTGCTTACACACTGGATGGAATTTGTTTGTGGAGAGTTATCCAGCCTACTGTAATTTTGTGTAATATTAAGTCCTTAAAACACAGATATGAGGACATAAGATGTCTCCAGAAGTTCACTGTTGAAGTTTGACAATACTACCATTTCACTTATTTGGTGTGCACACACAGCACAGTTATCAATGCTCTAAAACTGTCTGTATCTGATAGCTCTGTTTAAAATTACACTAAGATGCATTTCTGCATTAACCTAAGATGCTCATATTGATATGATTCAGAGAACTGAAGGGCAGCCAGGTCAAAGTGTGGATTAGGAGCTTCACTTGGCCCATTGAGTTTACCACATGGTTTTGCTGCTGTTTTTAATATAGAAGTCAGACTTGCAGAGACTACCACATCCCAGCATGCAAAGTTCCAGCTTACTCTGGAAAGATCATTGACAGGAAGATGTAGTACTGCATACAGGAGTTTAGGAGTTGTCTACACAGTCTCGCAGTGCAGACATCAGAGGCGTGAAGTGTGCACTGAAGCGTTGCTCTGTAACTGCTACATGTAAATTCTTCTAGTGCAAACTACAAGGTACCTACTTTGCGTTAACATAGTCCCATTTCCAACATGACTATGTTAATGCAAACTAGGTATCTTTTAGTTCACCCTAGGGTGGGTCTAGAGCAGTAGTTCTCAACCAGGAGTACACGTACCCCCGGGGGTATGCAGAGGTCTTCCAGGGGATACATCAACTCCTCTAGATATTTGCCTAGTTTTACAACTGGCTACATAAAAAGCACTAGCGAAATCAGTACAAACTACAATTTCATACAGATAATGACCGGTTTATACTGCTCTATATACTAAAATGCAAGTACAATATTTATATTCCAATTAATTTTATGGTAAAAATGAGACAGTAAGCATTTTTTCAGTAATTGTGTGCTGTGAAACTTTTGTATTTGATGTCTGATGTTGTAAGCAAGTAGCTTTTACGTGAGGTGAAACTTAGGAGTACACAAGACAAATCAGACTCCTGAAAGGCGTACAGTCGTTTGGAAAGGTTGAGAGCCACTGATCTAGAGGGGCAGTTACAGAGCAACACCTCAATGAACGCTCCACTCACACCCTCGTAGTCCACACTGTGAGGCCACGTAGACAAGCCCTCAGTCTCCATGCACTGCACGTCTGTATTAAAAATGAAGACTGCTACTATCCACTCCATTTTGTAGTAATTTGATGTCTGATTAGTTTTTTGAGAGAAGGCCAATATGGTCCTTTATTGGGCAACATTTTAGTAAATGGCAATATTATGATCACTTCTGGGGTATTAGATATAGCCTAATTTTATCTGTTTCAGCATTTAAATCCTTTTTCAATGTTGTAGATTCTAATGGACCTGAAGTACTAAAGAAGCATAAAATTAGTGAGTTAATTTATTCCCTCGTATATGCTCTCTTAAAACACGATGAGGGGGTTACTGCTTTCAAAGGACACTTTTGTAGTAGGAAAGAGAATTTCTCTTTATCACCACTTGACAATGGACAGTTAAGAACCCAGCTAACCCAAAATGGAAAATAATTTAAGAATTAAATGGGACACTAAAACACTGCAATTTTTTAAATAGCATGTGCATTTATTAATTGAACTTCAATTATTTCAACAGTGTAGTGCATGGGAAGGCGAAGAAAACTGGGGCCAACAACGATCTTAGTAACATTCATTAACACTACTGAACTCAACGGATTTATGTGAGACCATAACTTGGTCGCTGGTATTTAAAGTTCCAGTAAAGTACAAGTGTTGCTTTTAAGTTTTCTTTTACCAGCTGTTCAATTACCAAGGCTTTGCTGTACACACCTTTGCTGTTTATTAGAGGTATGTGTAATATTCACAGTGTAATTCCCTGAATGGCAAAACTCTTGCCCAGTAAACTAATTTCCTGGTGAACACACAATGTACTAAGGAGTTCTAAAATTCTACATGTCACATATTTGAGGTAAAAACAACTGAATTTCAGATAGACTGTTAAGCATAAGGAATATAAAACTACTGGACACTATTGGATCAAAAGTTTCATTAGATATTTGCACCAGTTCACATTCCTCTTAGCTCACCTCAACTGTTTACCTTAAACACACTTAATGTGCCTAAAAACTACAGGTATTCCATGATATATGTACAAAAACACTTCAAAGTACCATTTTGTGCTGAAAATGTACCCACAAAGAACCAGGATCTCTGTGCTTGTGGGTTAACAGCAAAGTTTCCATTTACTTCAATCAGAACAGGATCTAGCAGAAAAGTGTCAACTTAATTCCAGTCTGGTTCTACTCTTCTTCACTTTTAGTTAGCTATTTTTGTCTTTGTATTTAAACTTCAATTGGACATTTCATTTTATTGTGAAGTTGTTTATTGTGGTTTAATAAGTCATTATAAACTGGCATTTGCCCTTTTGGCTTTCATTTTTAGAATCCAACATGGGATTGTCTAGTTAGCTAACCTTTGGTCAGCCTGTTTTTGATTTGGGAAGATGCAGAGTTCATTTAATTGGCGAATCAGTCGTGAATAGATGGTTCCGTAAAGCACAGCCTCAAGGGAAAAAGCTCTCCTTTTTAAAAGCCTATCAGTTTGGACATAATGCACTGACAGGCAACAGATCCACAGATATTTAGGAAATAATTACAGGCAGTGCTGGTAGTGCAGCATATTGTTAAGGTTGCCTGACACTTCCCATTATAAGACCATGTGTTTTCGTTTGCTTATAACTTTGCCAAAGTTTAACCATTTGGGCTGAAATTTTCCATGACAGATGTCTGCCTCGGGATGAATTGTTTGGGAGGGGTTTGTTTGTTTGTTAGTAAAATATCAGCCAAAACATTTCAGCCATTTCTAAGAATGAGGATAGGGAAAATATACTGTTTTGCCCATGTTACAAAATTCTAGTAACCTTTTCTTTGAGTAACTCTAGCATCTAGTCATCTTTTTGTCAGGGACCTGCCTTTTGCTATCCCCAAGAAAATGGGGCCAATATATAAGCCTCTGAAAAATCTCAGGTCCTAGTTGTCTCTAGTTGGGGACACAAAATTAGTAGAAACGTTTGACCTTAATATCTGTGTGTCTCAGTTCCTCATCTGTAAAATGAGGATATTACCACCCCTCACCTCAGAGTGGTGTTTTGAAGATTAATGTTTGTGGAGTACTCAGATATTATACTAATGAGCCCCCTGGAAAAGCCCATGGAGAAATTAATAATTCAGTCTTCAGGGCAGGGGTTGAGTAGTGTGCAGTACATAAAGATTGGGGCCACACATTGAACACTGAAGATTAAACAAAACATTGTTTTGGCATTAAGTGAGTGTCTTCCTTCCTGTGCATTGAATGAGACAGGGGTCCAGTACAAAAAATAGTATCTGATTATGCAATTAAAGAGTGTCTCATAATGCATATGCATAAGGCCAAAATAAGGTTGCACAGGCAACCTTAATTCTGGCATTTCCTAATTTCTGAGTGTTTGACTTTTCAACCTTCATGGTGTAGTTTTTGTGTATGTATTTTAGCTTTATATTTGAAGCTATAACTAGAGCTGGTTGGAAAAATTCTAACAATCATCTTTTTGGTCTGAATTTGCCAATTCATCAAAATCTTAACCTTTCTGGAAACTGCTCAGTTTCATTGATATTCCAACAGAATCCAGAGTTTAGGCAGGATTTAGATGAAAGCGTGCCTGTTTTACTGCCAACTCAGCCGCCTGATTCTTTAGCACAGTGGTTCCCAAACTTGTTCCGCTACTTGTACAGGGAAAGCCCCGGCGGGCCGGGCCAGTTTGTTTACCTGC